>NC_061122.1:196711131-196734000 GCF_002878395.1 Capsicum annuum | reverse complement strand
AACCAATAGACAATAATTAAAACGTCAGAATTATCAAGGAGTTCTACCACCTTTTGAATCTTGAACACTCAGTACCTTATCAAGACATAACCCTAGATCCCATAATTCAGGTTAAAGAAATTTAGTCGCTCATATTGTAATAATCAAAACAACTAGTTATATTCATGATTTGAAAGATAAACTTACCACAAGATGAATAGAAACTAAAGATTCTCAGATTAGATCACAATAGTAATCCCAATATAATGATGATAATCTCTTTAAAATAATTGCTTTTTCAAGTTAAGAACTAGAGACTTAGGCAGAGGGGGTGGTAAGAGTTATTAAAAGATTATGATATGAGTGTGTGGTATCACTCGGGCAAGTCCAATATAGTGGTAGATGCCCTTAGCAAATTGTCTATGGGTAGTGTTGCTCATGTAGAGGAAGGTAAGAAAGAGTTAGCTTGTGATATGCATTGTCTGGCTAGATTGGGTATTAGGTTGCTTGATTCATCTGAGGGAAGTACTTTGGGGAAAAGCAGTTCCGAATCCTCTTTTGTTTTGGAAGTAAAGGAGAAGCAAGATAGAGATCCTAATTTGGTCAGACTGAAGGAGTCAGTTAAGGACCAAAAGGTAGAGGTCTTCTTCTAAGGGGGAGATGGTGTTCTGAGATTGCAGGGTAGATTGTGTGTTCCTTATTTTGATAATCTAAGGCACAAAATTATGGCTGAAGCGTATAATGTGTGATATTCTATTCATCCTGGCACTACCAAGATGTACCACGACTTATGAGAAATCTATAGGTGGAGTGGTATGAAAAGGGATATAGCTGGGTTTGTAGCAAAGTGTCCAATATGCCAATAGGTTAAGATAGAGCACCAAAGACCTAGTGGTGTGATGCAAGAGTTTGGTATTCCTACTTGGAAGTGAGAAGAGGTGAATATGGATTTTGTGATAGTTTACCTCTTTCACAACATCATCATGATTCTATTTGGGTTGTAATAGACAGATTGACTAAGTCAGCGCATTTTCTACCTGTGCATACATCTTGTACAGCTAAGGATTATGCTAGATTGTATATTTGGGAGTTTGTCAGGTTGTATGGTGTCCCCATGCCTACCATTTTGGATAGGGGTGAGCTTTCTAGAGGGGTATTGGCACCCAAGTTCATTTGAGTTCTGCATTTCATCCGCAGACTGATGGTTAGGCTAAGAGGACCATCCAAACTTCAGAGGATATATTGAGGGCATGTACTTTAGATTTCAAAGGTAGTTGGGATGAGCATTTTCCACTGATCGAGGTTGCATATAACAATAGTTACCATGCTAGTATCGAGATGGCACCATTTGAGGCTTTGTATGGTAGGAGATGTAGATCACCCATAGGTTGGTTTGAAGTGGGTAAAGTTGCTTTGATTGGACTTGATGCAGTATTTGAGGCTATGGTGAAGGTGAAGTTGATTAGAGAAAGGTTGAAGACATCTTAGAGTCATCAAAAGTCATATGCTGATGTGAGAAAAAGGGATCTTGAGTTTGAGGTGGGTGATTTGGTGTACTTGAAGATTTCACCCATGAAAGGGGTGAAGAGGTTTGGCAGAAAGGAAAAGCTTAGCCCCCATTATGTTGGCCCCTATAGAGTCTTGAGCTGTGTTGGTAAAGTAGCCTATGAAGTTGAGTTGCCCATAGAGTTGTCAACCGTTCATCCTATTTTTCATGTCACCATACTTAAAAAACATATTGGTGATTCCGTTGAGTAGATCCTTCAGAGAGTACTGATATTCAGAATTGTCTTTCTTTGATGACATTCCTGTTGAAATTCTAGATTTTTAGATCCGCGGACTGAGGAAGAAAGAAGTTCCCTTGGTCAAAGTTTTGTGGTGGAACCATTCAGTTGAGGGCGCTACTTGGGAGGCAGAAGAAGACATGCGAGCCAAGTACCCGCACCTTTTTTCCGCGAGTTCAAATTAAGTCGAAAGTAATATTCTTCCTTAATTCAGCCCTTCTAATCTAAAGTTTCAGCTATGCATCTAACCTTACATGCATTCTCTAAAGTATTCAAGAGTTTAGAAAGACATAGAGTCAGTTTAACGAGTTCTTCAAGCTTTACGTACTCAATTTCCTCTATGCTCTTAGCTTTACTAGCGACATTTGTGGAAGAATGTTTCCAAGGGGAAGATACTAAATTTTTCCTAAGCTTAATTTCTCCTCAAGAAGGTTAAGGAGTGACCTCCTAAGTGAATATCATTTTAACCATATAAAATTTCCCTAATTTCGAATTTTTATCTTATGGTAAATTTGATAAGCTTTTCGTCGATATAAGATTTTCCCAAATCCGATGCCCGGATAAGAAGTAATGGCTAATTTAAGTCCTAGTCATAAAATAGCATCATTTTAGTGCTTGGCGCATCGCGGAGAGAGTCTATTTGACAATTGTCAAATTCTAGTGGAACTCCGCGATAATGGCATTTTGCGAAGGACCCAAATTTCTCAATAGTCAATTTCCAGTGGCCTAGCACGATTGTGACGCATCGCGCTGAAATTCCAAGTCCCAACCAGTAGGACAACGCGATGGCTCTGTGTCACGGTGACTCCCAGATTCCCATTTGTCAATTTCCAGTGAGCCATTGCGATAGTGGCGCGTCGTAGTGGCCCATAAAATCGGGTTCCCAGTTCAATTTTATCAGCTTCGTACAGAAGTTAAAAAGGGCACTTTGGACTTTTTCCAAGCTCTTAAACCGTACAAACACCAAATTAAAGTCACTTACAAGCATTCTATGAAGTTTTTTCTCAACAAAAATCCTAAGTATCCAAAATCTCTTCCAAGAATCTCAAGAATCCACCATAGATTTTCTAAATTGAGTAAAGATACAAGGTTCCCAAGTCAAGGGATTTAAGAACCCTCATTCAAAAGTACGAATAGAGTCCCAAAAGTTATATGATTCCGAGTTCCAAGTGTTTGAGTTCAAAAGAGTTATAAGTTCTTGAGCATTAAAGAAGTTTTACTCCCCATGAGATATATGCATAAGTTGAAAGTATTGTTTAAAGTGTCCTTCAGCCTATGAGTAATGAGAATAAGAGAAGAGTACACATTTTAAAGCCAAAGTATAATGACTCACGAGATTTGTGTTACATACTTCATTCTACTTGATTATGAGCTTTACATTTTAAACTTATTCAAGCCATGTGAGTCATTCATATTTGCATGAATGATTTGATTAAAGAGTATTGATATTGTTTTATGTAAATGCATACACCCCTACATACTCAGTACATTCCCAAGTACTGATCCACATATACGTCTATGTGCTACATTGTCTTATAATGTAGGTTCAGGTGCTCAGTCCCAGCCTCATTAGTGATTCCCGAGTACCTTTTATCTATATTTCTCCAGTAATGAGTCCTCATAGTTCGAGGGCCTATCTTCAGATATTTCAATACTTGAGTGTTTATGAAATTACTTTTAGTTCAGTTTGAGTCAGTTGAAAACCTGTCACAACGACTCTCTAGTTCATGGGATAGTAGAGGCTTTGTCAGACTAGTTATCAGACTGTGGTTGTGTTGAGATTTCCAGTATTGTGGTCATTTGGATCGAGTATTACCTTTGTATTTCTTTTTATTTGATATGATAGTGCCAGTGTTTTGTATATTCCTTCTTGAATGAGTTATTATGAGGAGTGATAGGCTCAAAGGGTTAGCTTGGGGCTACTTGTAGCCCTAAGCGTCGTGTGACATCCCAGGAGGTGATTTTGGGTCGTAACAAGCTGTTCACTTGGTTGCAGTAGTTATAGAATAATTTCAATAAAGGTCAAGAATAGTATTACTCAGTTAGTAACAAAACTTAGTGAACTCAGTCCAGTTCATTCAGTTAACCTGATCAGTTTTAGGTCGGTCAAGCCTAGTACAGTCTAGTGATCAATTCAGGGTCATTCAGTTGGGAGTAGGATTTAGCACTGAGCGAACCCAGGGATGGGAACATTCCTTCCAGTAGAGGGTTTGACCCTTAGTAGCAGTATCTGCATTACAGAACTATGTAGCTAGCATAGGGTAAGTGATCCTCCTACTAGACTAGGGTTGATGCAATCCTATATATATTTCATGAGTTTTCCTGGCAGATTAGGGTTAACCCAGCATTGTTAGTATCCCGTGGCAAAGTACTAACAGCCTTCCAACTGGGGTCACAGGTGGGACCCTAAATCAGTCTATATCGGGGTATGTTGGTTAGATGAACACTCCCACAGTTACAGTTTTAGTCTCAGTATTCAATAAAGAACTCGATCAAGTTCTACAGAACTATGGCTATCAGTTATCAATTACTCATCCATGAGAATTCATTACTCAGCTTCAGTATAATCTCAGATACACGATATATAGCTATATGCTCAGTATAGCATGTTTAGTTTGTTCAGTAGTTACGGTTTTACATGTACTTTTATCCAGTTACTTCATGATGTTCATTCAGTCAGTTATAATCTCATACATATGAACCTATGTATATCAGCCTTACCTCACTTAGCATACCAGTATATTTCAAGTACTGACGCATACGTTTTCTTTGTGCTATAATGTATTATATCATAGGTTTGGATGCTCAGGTTCCTGACCGTACTTAGCCGCTCACTCTATCAATAGCAGTTATAGTGGTGAGTCCTCATATTTTGAGGATAGAGTTTACCTATTTCAGTATTTTAGTAGTTCAGTAGTTATTTCAGTCGGAGTTAGTTGGGGGTTTGTCCCATCAACTCTATATTCAGATAGTTAGAGGCTTTAAGACTAGCATAGTTAGTTATTCAGTTTTCAGATATTATTATCAGTTATGCTCTAGTATTATTTCAGCATTTTAAGAACCTTATGGCATTTTGAGAACCTTATGGCATTTTAAAATTTCTTCTGCATATATATTCCAGTATTGTTAACCTCCCTTCTAGCTATGAGGTATCAGAATTTAAGGAACATGATGGGTACGAGGATTTAATAAAACACTTAGGACGATATTGCCATCAGTTAAGGGGGACTGAAGGGAAGAAGAAGGAAAACGTACCTATCATCATTCCAGGGGAAAAACAGAGCTCAAGAGGTCCAACTCAACAATATTATAAGTCTCAATCCCAAGCTTAAACAACAAATCCACATGCTCACTTGCAACAAGGTTCCTCATTATAAAATTCAAGATATTTCTTTCCAGTCCCTCAATATCCTTTGAACAATGCATAATAGTATACGCATCCGCCTTCTTTTCCACAATGGCGTGCAACGATCCTTCAACATCATCCTCGACCCTCACATATTTGCCAAGTAAATTCTAAGTCCAAGTTTCAATCGAGGCTAGAGTTATCAAAGAGAAGGGAGTCAAAGGATAATATTACACCAATTGAGGAGTCGTATGCCAGTTTACTCCAGAGATTACAAGAGTTGGGCATAATCACTCCTCTTCTTAGGTATACTCCTGACCTGCATTCAAGAAACTTTGATCCTAATGTACGATATGCATATCATTCTGATGTTCAGGGTCACAGTATTGAAGATTGTTGGTATTTGAAAAGAGAAATTAAAAAGATGATTCAAGATAAATCAATTATGATGCAGAACATTGACAGTGACGAAAGCTCTAGTCATGTTGAGATGCAAATCAGTGGCTAAGATGCCAGGCTCAGCAATTGAGAAGTCACTTCTCTCCCTACTAGCAAGAGGTCTGGTAGTTTGTTTTTTTTCTTTTCTGTTACCCAAATTATTTCAAGGTTGTAGTTCGAGATCTATCTTATTTTGTCCCTTTGTCATTTATGTTCAAACCCTTCTATCTTTTATTTCAACTAAATAGAGTGTCTCTTTCCCTTTGTGTTTTACATATGTGTTGTTTGTTTATTTTCTTTACACAGTACATTTTATGTCATTCTAGTGATATGACATGCTGGCGGAATTTTCAGCTAGATCTTAAAATCCAATTTAACCATGAACTTTAAATCATAGGGACAAAGTTACAAAAAGCATCTGAGGAAATAGGTAGAGTGCTGAGACATTTGGTGACAAGTTGAAGCCTTCTTTGAAAATTAAGGCAAGTATTTTGAGAATCACAAGAATAACTTGGTCATCAACTGAAAAAAATATCTCAATTAGGTTAAACAATGAGTGTGTGATCCTATATCAAGAGGAACGGAAAGAAAATCAGCTCAACAAAAGCATGAGTCTTTTTATGCGAGGGATGTACAACAAAGGTGGAGTTGTACGCCGGAAAATAGTAGAAGAAGATGTGACACACATGCTCAGTTAAAGTTAGTATTGTTAAAGTGTCACAAATGATCTTCAATTTCATTTCATATTGCATGATATGTACTTGTATTTTCAAGGATTTATATGACGAAGGTATTTCATTCTGCTATCCAAAAATTGTGTCATCCTTTGTTTACCCCATTTGATCTTGGTTTTATTTTCTTTCATACACCTCTTTTAGAATCAAGATAAAGTCATCAAAACTCAAAAGAAAAGTGTCGAGCAAAAAACAGAGTCAGAAAAGTTTCAAAAAAAAAGAAAAACCGTGTCTAAAAATAAAGAAAAGAGAAGAGTGTTAAGAAAAATAGAGTAAAAAAATACAAAAGAGAAAAGAGACAATAAAAGAGGGAAAAAAGAAAAAGGATCAGAATCAAGCAAAAGAATAAGCTTTCAGAACTACGTAAGACCTGATTCTCTTCTTTCGAGGGTGAGAAACATAGGTTTCCCTACTCTGGGCTCGGTCCAACCAACTAAACAATTTAGAATTATCCAGTCAAAAAAATTGGGCATGAGTTAATCTTCATTATTTGAGTCAATTCCAAAATTTATAAGTTCCACCCCACTTCAAGTGTTATTTGAGCCTCATGCCATTCTTTCTTTCTAACGTTATCCAAAAGCTAAGTTACAACCAAAGAAAGACCTTCAGATCAATCTTTAAGAATGATAAGGCTAAGCATGCAATGCATATGATAATGCATTTTAGAACTACTTGTCTTCCTCAGCGTAAGGAATCAGGAGAGAAACAAAAATGAGAGAGTCTTATTGGTAAAAACCTTTATGGGCACCGTAAGGCAATAGTAAATTGACAGAGATAAAAATGAGAGAGTCTTATCGGTGAATCCCCTCACGAGTACCGTCAGACGATTCTGAGTTAAGAGTAATGAAAATAAGAGAGTCTCATTGGTGAACACCCTCACGGACACCATAGGGAAATGGTGATCTAAGAGAAAGAAAATGAGAGACTTGTTGGCAAAAACCCTTCAAGGCACCACTAGATGAATGAGGTCTTCGAATGCAATTGGCCCAAGTAAGTAACTTAGTTTCAGGGCCACTACCTCAAGAGCAATTGGTAGAAAGTTTGGATGGAAAGATCAGGCAGCTTAATCCAAAATGCACGGCATAATTATTAAAGTTGACTGTCATTTTTAGATAAATTTTTCATTTCCTTGTTTTAAATAGGGACATTCATTATCTTTTCCTTCTTCTTTTTATTCTTTATTTTATGATCTTGAGTTAGTTATCCAAATAAAACATCATTGTCTTTTTTCTCTTATATTTGAGTTAAGTCCATGTCAAAACAAGTGAGAAAAGATTTCAAAACTGGCTACTGGCTTCATTAATTGTACAAAGCAAGACAAAGGGCCAGCACATGAAAGAGACATGATTGTGAGCCGAAATAAGGCATGCAAAAATTTTGTCAACAGACATATCTGGGAATTTATGAAAATACCAAGGTTCAAATGATTTATCTGAGAAACATGAAAAAGTAGAGATACTGTGTTTTATTTCAGTGTCACACTTAATAATCTAAGTTTGGGTTAATGATGCAAAAATTCAATGACATATGCTAATGGTTGGAAGCAAGATTAAATGTGACCAGGGAAAGAGTGATTGTTGCGAAAGCTAAAGCCACAAACTAGCCACCACGTTTTTAAACTCACAAGTTTTCGTTGTATGAAACAGGAACACATGTTACCTTCAAATCAAGGACTTCAATGCATAAATATCAAGGGTCGCAGTGCCTCATTTCTACAAATGCAGGAAGAAATTTTGCTGCACAGGTTTGATAATCAAATCATCATAAAAATTCATCATCCTATATCCCTCGGAGACACACTTCCTTGTCCAGGTATTTTAGTTTTCAATTGTTAGGTGATACACTTATTAAAATCCCCTCAACTCCTAGAAGACATATTGTAAGACCCGATAAAGTCCTCGCCTATTTCAGTCCTTTATAGAATGCCAAAAGAGGTCCCAGACTTAAAAAAAATTCAACAAAGTGTTAAGACTTAGAATTATTTTTATCCTTTGTAATTGGATGATCTTATTTACTATCTTCCCAGCCTTAGATTGTTAATTTTTAAATTGATTCATAGTCAGGGTTATAGGTCATCTCAGGTGAGTTTTGGAATTTTCAAACATTGTTTGAGCCACCCTTAGGTGACCAAAATAGCAAGCCAACGCGATCAGGATGAGTCGTGTTGGCTATCGTGTTGGAACCATCAACACGATATGTCGGTGATCACGTCGACCCCATCGATGCAGTGACTCACCTATTGTGTCACTGGAAAAGTTTTGTGTATTATGTTATGGGTTTGTGGGGCTAATTGGGTCATTTTCCCCTTACAATACTAAGCCATAAGACGAAATTAAACATCCCAAAGGGAAAAATTCACTCATTATCTCACAAATACTCTCAAGAACAAATCCCTAGTTTCATCAAGTTTAAGTCCAAGTCCCAAGAATTCACCATAATTCTCACAAAATCAACACTCAAGGTATGTTATGTGTTCATCCTTGGGTTTCCTTCCACCCTTGGAGTTTAAGAATCCTTTTTAAAATTTGAATTATGATTCCCAGTTATGAATTGAATTATGCTCGTGTATGTGTTGTTGTATGGGTTTCAAGCTAAGATCTTTTATGAGTTCCACGAAATTAAGTTAGCATGTGTGTTGAATTATGAATCTTTCATGTCAAAACCCTTGAATTTGCAAGTTTCATATTATAGTTATGATTCCCCATGTGTTTATTTCTCATGTATAACAATCATGCTCCCCAAGTGTTTGATAAAATATTCAGATGAGTAAATTATGCATGGTAACCTATTGTTGTGTTGCTAAAGTTGTGATATGAGTTTATTTATTATGCTATCGAGTCTTGGGGGTATTTATTACCCCAAATCTAGTTGTTTACTTGGTTGCAGTAGTTATAGAATAGTTCCAGTAAATGTCAAGAACAGTAGTACTCAGTCAGTAACAGAACTAAGTAAACACAGTACAATTCAGTTAGTCAACATAATCTGTGTCAAGTCGGTCAAGTCGGTCAAGCCTAGCATAGTCTAGTGATTAGTTTAGTGTCGATTCAGTTGGGAGTAGGATCAGCACCGAGCGAACCCAAGGATAGGAGCATTCCTGCCAGCAGAGGGTTTGACCCTTAGTAGCAGTCCCTGTATTACAGAACTACGTAGTCAGTGTAGGGTAAGTCGCCCTCCTGCCAGACTAGGATTGACACAATCATATATATATTTCATGACTCTTCGTGCCAGATTAGGGTTAACCCAATATTGTTAGTATCCCATAGCAAGGTGCTAACACCCTTCCAACTGGGGTCATAGGTTGGACCCCAAATCAGTCTAACCAGGGTATGTCGGTTAGATGAACACTTCCACAGCTACAGTTTCAATTTTGGTATTCAATAAAGAACTCGATCAAGTACTAAAGAACCATGGCTATCAGTTATCAATTACTCAACCATCAAAATTCAGTGCTCAGCTTTAGTATAATCTCAGATACACGATGTATACCTATATGCACAGTATAGCATATTTAGTATGTCCAATAGTTACAGTTTTGCATATACTCTTATCCAGTTACTTCATGATGTTCATTGAGTCAGTTATCACCTCATGCATATGAACCCATGTATATCAGTCTTACCTAACTTAGCTTACCAGTACATTCCAAGTACTGACGCATACTGTTTCTTTGTGCTATGATGTATTATATCATAGGTTTGGATGCTCAAGTTCTTGACCGTACTTAGCAGGTCAGGCTATCAGCAACAGTTATAGTGCTGAGTCCTCATATTTTGAGGATAAAATTTACCTATTTCAGTATTTTAGCAGTTTAGTAGTTATTTCAGTCGGAGTTAGTTGGGGGTTTGTCCCATCAACTCCATATTCAGACAGTTAGAGACTTTCAGACTAGCATAGTCAGCTATTCTATTTTCAGATGTTATTATCAATTATACTCAGTTATTATTTTAGTATTTTAAGAACCTTATGGAATTTTCAGATTTCTTCTGCATATATAATCTAGTATTATATTCAATACTCACAGCAAGTACCAGTCATAGGTTAGCTTGTGGTCCTTTAAGATCGTAAGCACCGTGTGACGCCCAGGGTGCAATCTCGGGGCATTACAAACTTGGTATCAGAGCCTAAGGTTCTAAAGTTTCCTAGGGAGTCTGAAATTCGCATCAAGTAGAGTCTTTTTCATGGGTGTGTAGTGCTCCACAGTTATGGACAAGAGGCAATCAGGCATTTTAAGAAAAAGTTCCCTTCTTTCAGTGTTCATATCGTGTGAGTGAGCATGAGCTCAAGTTAAAATCTTTGTCTAATCTCAAGTTGATTTCTAGAAGATGTAATTTCTAGTAGAATCATTTCCCTTAACTCTTATAAGATGTACCTTCTAGTCTAGTCATTCCTTTGATTCCTAGAAGATGTACTTTCTAATTGAGTCATTCTCTCTGACTCCTAGAAGATGTTCCTTCTAGTAGAGTCATTCCCTTTGATTCCTAGAAGATGTACTTTCTAGTCGAGTCATTCAACCTGACTCTTAGAAGATGTACTTCCTAGTCGAGTCATTTCCCTTGATTCCTAGAAGATGTACTTTTTAGTCGAGTCATTCCCTTTGACTCCTAGAAGTTGTACCTCCTAGTCGACTAATTTCCCTTGATTCCTAGAAGATGTACATTCTAGTCGAGTCATTCCCCCTGATTCTTAAAAGATGTACTTTCTAGTTAATTTATTCCCCTTGACTCTTAGAAGATATACTTCCTAGTCGAGTCATCTCCCTTGATTCCTAGAAGATGTACTTTCTAGTTGAGTCATTTCCCTTGACTTTTAGAAGATATACTTCCTAGTCGAGTCTTTTCCCTTGATTCCTGAAAGATGTACCTCCTAGTCAAGTCATTTCCCTTGATTCCTAGAAGATGTACCTCCTAATCGAGTCATTCCCCTCGATTATTATAAGATGTACTTCTAGTAGAGTCATTCCCCTTGACTCCTAGAAAAAGTACTTTCTAGTCGAGTCATTTCAATTAACACATAGAAGATGCATTTCCTTGTTTGGATTTTTCAAGTAGTTATGACGTGACTTTCACAAAAGTCCTCTGATTATAAATTGGGGCAAAATTTAATTCCTGTGTTTGGAACTTCACTTTTCTGAAGAAAAAAAATAGAATCTTTTTTTATCCTAATCTTTGTTTTAGATAACACTTGTTCTAGTTTTGAAATTGAAAGTTAGGAGCCCGCCTGTAGAATCGGGTGATGAAAATAAAAGTCAGGAGCCCACCTGAGAATAAGTTAAAGAAATTGAAAGTCAAGCAACAAGGCGATGAACTTGAAAATCAAAAGATTAAAAAATAGCAAGTCAGGAGCCTGCCTGGAGAACGGGGTGATGAAATTAAAAGTCAAGCAACAAAGTGAAGAAATTGTAAGTCAGGAGCCCGCCTGAAGAATAGGGTGAAGATTTTCAAATTCGGGGTCAAGGTTCAGAAGTACTACCGATAGAACATGGTCATTTGTGAGTTCATCTCCAACATCAGATTTTGTATGGAGAAAGAATCCATTCTCAAGTTCAACCCAACGAAGATCAGATATTTTGTCAATTTTGAAAGCATCTAAAACCCAAGTCAAGAGTCTAGAGAAGTTGCATAGATAGGATTTTGTAATTTAAGTTATCTTTTTAACTTGTAATTTTCATTTTTGATGTAATGACAAAGCCGCGGATTGGAATCTTGATGGGACCTCACTTGACTCTCCAACTCGGTTGTCCTTCTTCCTTCTATTTCTTTCTTTGAATAATAATCGGGGCAAAATTCTATCTCGTTGTCTATATTTTTGTCTGAAAAAACTTTGTGTTTACACCCAAAAAGGGGCATGATGTAGACGCCTAATTTTGTTCCTTCCAAAACCCAATTTATCCATTTTTGTATTACCTTATCATACACCCTCACCCATTTAATAATTTACCCCACAAGAATCTAAATAACAAACTCATAACAAAAATAACAACACCTTTAACTAATTTTGACGCCTCACACCCATCCCCACCCCCTAGGACATACCCCCTACCCCTACCCATATACCCCATACCCATGTACCCCCTGCCCCTTTGAGATAAATATATGCTACACCCAGTTAATAGAGAACACACAAAAAGGGACCTCAAATTCCACTTACTGAACTTCACAATGATAATATACACATAATAATTCACTCCCACTGGAACATACCACTATAAGCACTCATATTCATTCACAGAATAGGATAGGCACACTATCACTCATCCTCACAAAAAATACACAACACAACACTGAGATAGAATCCCTAATTTCTATTAAAATACATAGATTACACCATCACACACACACCGATACACAATTTAAAAATACATAAAAACCATACATACACACAGACACCATATACACACACACAGAGCTGCTTCACACACAGAGATCGACAGAGAGAATACACACTCTTCTAATCAGAGAAAAAACTAGAAAAAAGGGTGAGAGAGATAGGATAAAAAATAGAGAGGTGCGAGAGAAAATTAATTGAGAAAGAGAGATGTGATTAAAGAAAATTGAGAGAGGAAGGGAGAATCAAGAAACAATGAGAGAGAGAAAATTGATTGGAGAAAAATGAGAGAGTGAAATTGACTGGTTCTTAATTTTTTAAAGACGTTCTTTTCGGAATTATGGCTCTCTTCATTATTTGAATCGCCGATGAAGCTCATCGGAGCTCCGGCCGAACTGTTCTAACCAAAACCATCCCACCAGAAAATGTCAAATCTAGTGGTCCAACCACTCAAAATATCACCTGAAAGCAGCCAACCAAAATTGACCCTCAATCAAGTTTGTCGGAATTTGGTATGAATCATCTCGGTTTGGCGATTCTTCAGTTTGAGTTTGACGGATTCACCAGAATCTGTCCAGACCTTTCTCTATTTTATAATTTTAGTTGTAGTCGGTTCGTTGTCGAGGTTCTACTCAAAGTTTCGAACATGGATTCTACCAGATTTAATCAAAATAATACAACAATTTTAAATGCTCCAAATTGAGGTCCATTTCTAATCTTTACTCTTTTATTTCCATGTTTATGATACTCGGTGTTATGGATTGAACGTTTGTGTGTTGTTTGATCCTTGTTGGTGGTGAATAGTTGTTTGGTGTTGATTCATTGTTGGTTCCATTAGTTATGTATTGTGTGATGAAATGATATCTCGTTTGAGAATTGAAATTGGTAATTTGAGAATAAAAGTGGGTGGGATTGAAAATTTATAAAGTGAATATTGTTGTTTGATTCATTGATGTCGTTGATTGTGATAGTGTTATGATAGGTCGAGCGGGGTAGGCAAACAATAGGCTTGGGTAGGAAAATTTAGAACTTGTGGATTATGGAATGTTTGGCATATTTGATGAATAGTTTTGATCTTCTTGCATTGAAAAAATATATTCATTTAGCCGAGGAATGTCCCGAGGTCATTAGTATCTATTCACCGGGGACTTTCCCAAAGTATTTTGTACCCTGAGGGAGTTGTACTCGAAGACGGCACATGATCAAGGCCAGAGGCACCGGGTGGAACGTAGTTTAGGATTAGTATAGGTTAGCGTAGGTTTACATTTCAGTACTTTTTTACTTTGGGTCTGTAATAAATTGGACTAGACACTAATTTTGGAATTTTTATTATTTTGGTTGTTTGTTTTCTTGTTTATGTGATATGTTGATTTATACATTCCATAGTATTATACTAGCGGATATAATCCACAAAGTGACAGTGGTCAAACCACGAGATCGAGGGGAACCTAACACCTTTCCCTCGGTCAACAGAATTCCTTAACCAAAGTCTCTATTCACAGATCAGTTTTAGAGTCAAACAATTTTGAAAAAGATTTTCCAAAGGTGACTTGGCACAACTATTTATGTCAAGTGGCGATTCTGAATGTAATTTTAAAAGATCCTTTTCTAAACAAAAATATGTTTTCTTTTTTCACTTAATAATAAAAACCCATTTCAAACTTAAAATAATTCTTTTTGGTAAAAATGGGGTGTGAAAAATAATATTAGAGTAAGGAAAGAATTTGGATAACTTTCATATGGACGACGCTATAGCACGAACTAAAGTATGAAAGAACAAGAAACAACTCCTAAATGCCCGGTAGCCTCCAGATTATAAGTGTGGTGCACAACATACCCATAAGCAAGATTATACTAGACACGGCTTCCTAGATACCCTAGGACCATGAACCGTGCTATGATACCAAGTTTTTCACGACCCAAATTGAGGCCCTGACCGTGACGGACATTCCGAACCATGAAGACCCGAGAGACCCCTTAGCATGTAATCATAAGCATAATCCATACATAAATTAATCTGCGGAAGACATAATAATATTCAATGGAGATTCATTATAATACAAACTATGTCAAGAAAATTATGAAAATACAATACTCAACTCTCGTCTACGAAGCCTCTATTGAAAACTAACTATCTAGACCGAGAGAAAGCCCCTGGCTAGACCATATATTGAAATACTCGACATATAAGTGAATGCCTTCCGAAAGATGGATGGCTCACTCATTTCTATCATATCCCACGTGTTATACTAATGTAATGGACCATGGGACTATACCATAGAACCTGAAATATTGGGGTTCAATACACAAAGGTACTGGTACGTAGAACAATCCAAAATAAAATATTTTTTATACAACATAAGTGAGAGAATTTCATAAAAATATGTCATCATAAAACATTTGAAAGTACATGGGCATAACTTGATGAAGTTCAGAATATTTTCTTATAATCATGACTCAACTCTTTTTCTTACTTCTGAGCTAGATGGTACACCCTATAAATCGTAGTACCCACAGGATATATGGGTCCACCATTAACTCGTCTACCAAGCCCCTAACCCCAGGTTTGCTGCAAGGGGATAGAGTGTTGATAATATGATATTCCACAGGGTCGTCGCCAGTGTATAATCCCATGTCAGCAAAAAATGATTTTGGGCAATGAGTTATCTGAACTCGCGCCTTCTTCGGGTAACCATCTAGTTCTCTTAGAGCCCGTTTTTAGTTCTTTAAAATCATGTTTCATGCTTATGAAAAAGTCAATTTCTTATTCTGTTAAGGGCATGTCATAACAGGGTATCGACATGCCCAGACTTGTAAGTTATTCATATCATACCACATCATATCTATAGCCCTCCTTATTTCAAAGCATATAAATTACCACCAAAATATTCATCATATCATAAGAGAGTTCTTATTAACAAAAGAATATGAAAACTTATGCAAAACACTCTTTTAACAAGACTTTAACATATGGTGGTCAATTCATTTATTCAACACATGTATTATTTTCAGTTAAGACACAAAAGCCTTTAGCATAAGAAATGCCCCTTCTGAAAGTGTCCAAATGACAATGCATAATGGTTAAAGGGGAATTTAAAACTCAAGAATTTTTCAACATTCATAAACTAGCCCCAACATTTGTTATACATAAATCTCATGATCAAAAGGGGCCCTTAATTCACGCTCTCAAAACAATTCACAATTCATGCTATACAAAGACCATAAATTTTATCATGGGGAAGGTAATTTCATAAGTCACATTCATAAATCACTTTTCAAACTCAAATCACATATGCATGAGATTATAAATCAGGCTTATGAAAAAACCCCATGATAATTACGTACTTTCATCAAAGCGTGTTCAAGATGCATGCTCTTTAAATGAATTCCAAAACCCATTACATATACATATATATATATACATACATACATACATATATATATATATATATATATCATTAAAGATTGTTAAAATCATAAAATCTATGCCCGTGAGATTTAAGATAGCCCCACGTACCTTTTGACGAAGAGAAATCGAGGAGGACGTCCAGAAATTGGACTTTCGCAGCTTGAATTTCTTAACCCTAGGTAGTTTCTCCCATTTTGGTTTAGGGAAGATGATTTGGGGATTTTTTTAAGAGGAAAATAATGTGTATGAGGGTTGTAATTCATCTATAAGTGTTTAGGGCCTATTATGGGACGTGAAAGGACCTTATTGCCCTTAGATAACACAAAAATGAAGCATCCACGCCCCTTTGACTTAGCCATGTGTCGCACATCCCATGGAACATGCCATGGTAGGTGATGCACAGCCTATGGCATAGTGCTTAAGTGGGCGGCGCATGCCCCATCGTACCTGGACAATGCCTCATTCAAATACTCATAACTTTTGATTCTGGACCCGGATTAATGAATGGTCGGTGGTGTTGGAAAGAAGACTAGAATGTATTTAATTTGATATATAGTAGTCCACATGAATCTTTATATACTATGAGAAATAGTCGCCGGAAGTTCACCCAAGCAAAATCGTCAACTAAAAATCGATTGATAGGAAAGTGCTTAACTTAACTTTTGAACTAAGAGATTTTTATGGTGTATATTCATCTCCAAGAATGTTCCCACACTAAGGAAATATTAATCACATTTATTTCTAACTAAAAACCATTGGATTTGGGTTTATATAAATCAAAAAGATGATTCAACTTTAGCCCAAAAGTGCAGGGTGTTACATGCATCCTTGTCATGGTGATAGATTTGTTATTGCTAAATCTTGTGATAACCCTCATACTATGAAGAATATTTGATTGTTTTTCCTTCTAATGTGTTTGAAAGGTTTGAATTTGAGGAAGAATCCTTTTGAAGAAGCGGAGGATGATACAAGCACGATTATATATGAATGATAGCTTGGATCCTGGAGGAAGGCATGAAAAAATACACAAGGTCATGGGCAATCAAGATGTCATTTGGGCAATCAAGAAGGTCCCTTGTGGATTATTTGTAAAATAGTCACTTTTGGGCTATTTTTATAATAGGCAATTTTTGGTAAAGTCAATGACTATAAATAGTTGTCTTAGCCATTTTCATCACTTAGATTTTTTATGAGTGAATTGTCTTGAATAGACTTGATATTTAGTTACTCTAGGTTAGAGTAGTAATTGGGTTCAACTCCAATTGTTAGCTTAGACTGAGTGATTAGGGTGGAGTCCTGAATTGCTTGTGTTATCTTTTTCGCTTGATTTATCATCTAGTTATCATATTGTGGATTCAATTTGGTTTCTCGCGCATTTGATTGAGTTTTCTATTTCTCTTGGTTTAATTGTTGTTTAATTAAGCCTTTATTTCTTCACTTCGCATCTCTTATTTCTTAATTATCTTTTAATTTTGTTGTTCAATTCTGTATTTCGATATCGATTTCAGTCATCTCCGACTAGGATCGTTATTAATAAGTGTGGCGGATAGGTATGCAGTTCAACATGTTTGTATTGGAAAACAAGGTGTGAATATATTGGTGCTGCAAAAGGGATAACCAGGTGTTCGATCGTCTCACTTCAACACCTAAAACATAACATAGTGGACCCAAGTCACGAATGGAAAATTTCATGCCCAACTTCGAGATGACCGAGTTAAGAAAGTGAGAATGGTTGCCAATAAGTATAACTTCATCAACATAGACAAGAAAATAAGCACGAACATCATTGGTTGCATACACAAAAAGTAACATATCTTAGAGGGCAAAAAACCAATGACTATAAGAAATTTATAAAGTCTCATATACCAAACACATGGTGCCTGCTTGAGATCATACAACGACTTGTACAATTAACAAACATGATTAGGGTAGGAGGGGTGAGTGAAATCAATAGGTTGAGTGATAAATATAAGCTTATAAAGTTGGCCGTAAAGAAAGACATTTGAACATCAAGTTGTTTCAAGGGACACCCTTTAGAGATTGCAATTATGAGAACGACACGAATAGTAGGTCTTAACCAAAGGGGTAAATGTTTCAAAGTAATCATGACCTTCAACTAGGTGAAACCCTTTAACAACCAAACTAGTTTTATAGAATTTAATGTGACCTGATGAGTTTCTCTTGATTCGGAAAACCCACTTGCTTCCTAGAATGTTTGTGGAAGATTTATAAGGGACCAAATACCATGTTCTATTATGCAGAAGAACATCCATCTCAGAGGCCATAACATTACACCAAACTTTGTGCTTATTAACCTCGGTGAAATTGGTTGGATTAGTGGACGGTGGTTCATTAACAGAGGAGGGATCAACAATGAATAAGTGGGATAAGGGTTGAATATGCATAAGGATCATGTGATCAGTGTGTTAAGGAGGTGTTACATTAGTTAGTAGGTGTGGTATGGGAAATGGGCAACAGTTTTTTGGTCGAACTAGTATTTATTGAGGGAGTAGTGACATTCGATTGTGGAGATATTAGAATAGATATTGATGGTGATGGGGAACTGGATTAGGCATCCATCGACACGGAAGATGAAACTGTAGTTTAGAGATGTGGAACTGGGGAGGGGGAAGAAAACAGCAGAGGTAGAGAGACCGAGAAATATGCCCAAGATCAAGGTGCTAAAATTATGGAGAGATGAGGACCTATATCGACAGCTGGGAAGACAAAAAAATGGCTTCGTCAAAGCACATGTGACAAGCTATATATTTATATGACCAAAGGATAAATCAAAACAGCGATACCCAAGGTGTGTAGCATTGTACCCAAAAAAGACCCACGGAATACTTTGAAAGTCAAACTTGTGTTTGTTATAGGGACTAACTTATGGGAAGCAGAGACACCCAAATACTTTGAGGAAGGAATAGTGAAGAGACTTGTTAAGTTCAAGGAATAGCGAAGAGACTTGTTAAGTGCAAGTTAAAAGGGAAAATTGTCTGTAAGAAAGGGAGAAGGAAATTTATTGATAAGATATACAATAATTTTAAAGGAAAAGTGCCAATAACGAGATGGAGTGGAACTGATTTAAGAGTCTTAATCAAGTTTCAACAATGTGGTGATATTTTCGCTCAACTTTCTCTCATTTCTTGTGAGTGTAGGGGCAGGAAAGACGGTGAACGACTTCAAAGCTTGCAAATATAGGGGAGAGTGGATGAAATTCACCACCCCAGTCGGATTGAACTAATTTAATTCGTATTGATTTATTTTCCACAAGCAATTTAAAATTATGAAATATACGAACCACATCAGATTTTAGTTTCACAGAAAATCTTCAGTTATAGATGATTAATTATCAAAAAAGATGTGGAAATATTTGTGACCATCAACAAAAAGTAACTGTAACATAGAAGTACTTTTATTGATTGAAAGTAGATGATTCAACTTGTGCGACTTGCTAATTTGGCACGCACTATAAATATGACTAAAATTAAAACTAGAACAAGGAATATTATGCTTCTTAATGAGATGATTAAGGACGCGTCGGTGCGAATGCCTAATATGAAGGAGTCTGCCGGTAGATAACGTTTTTGCTGAAAGACAAACATTGGGGGACTGTGAGGTGTAGCTCCTAGAGGTTGACTTGAAGGAAAACGAGTTGAGACCATCCCCACTCTGACCTGCAAGAGGAAGTTTCTAGGATGCTCGATTCTTGACATGAAAATCAAAGTGATGGAATTAAAAAGAGAAATTATTATCTCGTGCAAATTTATGAATTGAGAGTAGACATTTTGTAATTGAAGAGACATGGAGAATATTTTTTAAGAGAAGGAATATTGAAGGGAGAGATAGAGTAAAGATCAAATGCCCAATCCATTTATTTTCTTGGTATTCAAGCAGGTTGGAATATGTATTATCATAATAATGATAGAAGTGGAATCATTTTTGTTTTTATATTCTATACAAAATCCTGTAACTTAATTAATAAGTCTAAGTAGCAGAAGTCTGTTTCTAGGAATGTTTTATCAATTTCTTTCCATTTGTATCTGTTGAAAATATCAATAAATTTCAATTCAATTAAAGTAGAAAATTCTCTTTCTTCCTCCGTTCTTACATATTTCATACATTTCATATATGGAGTTAGGTAAAATTTTATGTGATTCGATAAACAAAATTGAAATATCAGCATTGCTAGATCATTTATCTAATCTATCTAATTAGATAAACAATGAGCCAATAGTGATATTTTTTGATAAATTAAAAATTAAAAATGTTTGGGGATGGAAATGAGGGAATATCTACAAGATCTGGATTTAATTAAATACAATTTGATGGATTTTATAGGTTCATTGATCAAGGTTTGATGGAAGAAATTTACAAGTTTTCAAAAATTGAAGATACAGATCAAGAAATTGAATTTCAATTATTTGTGGAAGCATATCTTGAATTACCAGTATGGTGAATTTGGAGCACTTGACCATCACCAATGAGAACTTGATTCGTTTCTCGATAATCTTCCACTTGTTGTGGGATAGCAAGATTGGGATTAATGTGATAAGTAGCCTTAGTGTCGGGATACCATTGTGGATTAAAAGATGTTGGATTTTGATGTGACAAATATGTTGTAGGGTTGATGGTATGATTATACCTCTGGAAACACATTTGGGCAAGATAATTAAAACCATTGCGAATCTGACACCTTTGGCGAGAATTATTGGTAGACCATTGCTACCTCATAGTTGAGCCGCCTCGATAGGAATTGGATTTGCCCCACGATTTCCTCATCTGTCGCAACTATTGTTACAGTCTCGACCACGGCTAATATTTGAGGTGCGAACTAGTTGGGAAGATCGTTGACTGAAGTTAGCAATAATGTTGGATATAAGATGTGAAGATGACGAGATAGTGATAGACAAAGATGAGAGGTTCTAGCCTTGAATAAACTCATGGTTTAAAAGTTGGCTATGCAGTTCACTGAATATGATAGGTTTTAGACGAGCTGATAGAGTTGTGATGAAATCTTTAAAATTACTTTGAAATCCTAAATATGTAGATATTCTGATTAGAAAGTGTAAGAGGACGAGCAACAACGGCTAGCATATCACTTATGAGTTTGGCCTTATAAAGACATTGAGTGATACTTAGATCATCTTGCTTCATGTTTTGAAGTTGCACATGAAGATTCAAAATTTGGGTATTTAAAGTCGAGGAGAGAGCAGCCTTCAACGCTTCCCAAACTTCTTTGGCTATAGAAAGACCTATAACAATCAAACTTACTTCTTTCGAGAGTGACGAGATAAGGAGACTGAGAATAACTTGGTCCTGCTGAATCCATTGAGAATAGAATGGATTGGGAACAATAATTTCTTTATTTTCCAGGTTCGATATGTGAAATGAAGGGCATGATATTGCCATCAACGTATCTAAAGAGATTTTGGCCACAAAAAATGGTAGAATCTGTGTTTGTCAGAAAAGATAGTTAGAAGAATTTAACTTGATTGAGATAAAGTGATGTGCCTGATTGAGGGATGAAAAAAAAAGGGGCTACCAGAATTCAGCGCGACAGCTTAAGAACGAGAGGTGGATGACGATTCTGATGGCAACTTTGATACCATGATAGAACACAAAGACAGAACTCAATGCTCTTATATTATTCCATGCTCATTGATGTACATTGAATAAATGAGGGGAATATATACAAGTAGAGACACTTATGTTTAGGAACCTTACATATAATATAATACTGCAAATAATTAAACGATAACTGTAGAATTAGGTGTAATATTTGGGCTAAGATTCAGACTACCTAACTTGAACGTTAACTATCTAATAAAAAGTTAACGGCCTAACCGGGGCGGATCTATGGTGTTAGGTGGGGGTTTTCGGAAATCCAGTAACTTTCAGGTAAATCTTGTATTTATATTGAGAAATCTAGTAAATATATAAAAATTATAAGTTGGAACCCACAATGAAGTGTATTATTAGTCTAGCTGCAAAGAAGGTGCCTAACGAAGCACCGTTGCCTCTTGGTTGTGGGTTCTAACTCCATCAGTTACTTTTTTGTATTTTTATTTGAAAAAATTTCACAAAACCACAACTTAAGATATTTAAATTACTAAATATTACTTCATTTAATCAAAAATATAAATATCCTTTATTTACATTCTCTCTCTCTTTAAATCTCTAGATACATAACTTTTATCCTAACTATTAGGATACTTCTCCTCCTTCAAAGTATTTTTCAGAAACTTTTGCCTCCTTATCCTTCGTTGGAGTGTCCACCGGAGAAACAAAAAACGACGGTGGCATACAGTGTCTCCGATCACTGTCAACCCTTAACCCAACAAACAACGATTCAAAAGACGGTTTAGGATGAAACTCCGTGAACTTCGTTAATCTATTCTGTCGAAGAAAAGAGAATCTGACACTTTTAGATGAAATGTGTTGTTTCAAAAAGAAAACTTATTGAAGTCACCACGAGAGGCATCTTACCAAATGTTTAGCAATTTTTGTATCTGAGCATTTTAATTTGAGATACATTTTTTATTAGCTAGAGATACATAATTTAGCGTAGTTCTATATGCATGGTCCAAGTGCATTTTCGTAAATCTGTACGCCTTATTTTTTATTTTTATTTGTTTGAGAAAATACATCAAATCCCCCCTCAACTTGTCGCCAAAATTTACTTTAGACTCTAAACTAATCGAGCAATTATATACCCCCTTAATATCTTTCAAGTGAATTAAATACCTCCTAAAGATATACTACCACTCTCACAAAGGGAGGTGCACTACACACGCGTCCGCATCACTGCCATGACACTGTCACGTAAATATTTATTTAAAATATATATATATT
>NC_061122.1:196702571-196711031 GCF_002878395.1 Capsicum annuum | reverse complement strand
CTTCACACCCCCACCCCCAACCTCCCACCCTATTGCCACTCATACCACACTAGTCCACCACTGCAACAACATAAAAATTTTTACTATTAACACAATATTCTCACTCTTCACCCACTCCACAAAAACAACAATCACACCTGCACATTTACAAATTCATTTCGATTTTCTTTCTCTTGAGCGATAATTAATATAGAGAAGAAATAACTAATAGGCCAAACACTGCCAGAGCTTGAAAACTTAAATCAAAAACATTGAAAATTAATTCACTTGAAAGTTATTAAAGGGGTATATAATTGTCTGATTAGTTTAGGGTCTAAAGTAAGTTTTGGCGATAAGTTGAGAGGGGGATTTGATGTATTTTCTCTTCTTCTTTTTTTTGATATGTAGCTATTTCATATACATGTATATAGTTAGAAGGTTTCTGTATGTATCTCTTCTAAAATATGTATATCTGCACCTGATATATTTTTTGTATTGTGTACCTCTTATACCTTTATATTTCAAATCTCATTTTTTATACTAATAAATCATGTCTTACCATGATACGTTGTTTTTAATCAATATTTGTATCTCTTTTTTCAGGGTTTAAAATTCATTGCAAAAAGTTGAAAAAAACAAATGACACCAAGAAAATAAGACAAAAGCTAAAGAAGAATGAATTTGAAAGTTGAATATGTAGAAGAATATTTCAAAAAGATTGCATTATTAACTAAATGCGGGGATATTTAGACGTTAATTAGAAGATCTGCATAGTATATTACTCCTTATATGAGTTAATTACCGTTATTTTTCATAATTACAGCGAGTTAGTTATTTCTTAAGATGTAACAATAATCATGTATTTCTTTTAATATTATGTATCTTTTAATATTATGTATCTGAAAAACTAAAAATCAAAATTTTATAAAAAAATTTTAAAAAAATGAAATAGGATATAATTATGGATAAACTAATTAAAATTTATGTAAAACTTCCTTTTTTATTTTGCCCAAAAGACCCATAAAATTAAAATCTTAGTTCTGCCTAGACGGCCTAGTATCAGCTAGGGGTGGGCATGGTATGATACGGTACTGTATTTTAAACTTCGGTACGGTAACTACGGTTTTCGGTATCTAAAAGAAGAATACCATTATCATACCAAATTATTTCGGTATTTTTAAATTCGATTTTGGTATTTTACGATATGATAATTCGGTAACCATAATTTATTTGATTTCTAATTACATATATTCATATAAAAAAATTATAACTTTAAATTTTAAAAACATCTCAATCATGTTAGGCTAACAACTATCTTTGTTAATCAATTACACAAAAACATTTCAATCACGATTGAATAGTCCGAGATGCAAATTCTGAACAACAGTAACTAAATTTAAGCATAGTACTCCTAAATAATAAGTTTCCCAAAAATTTATTTCTGAATAAAAGCTACTTTTGTGTTCAATTGGCTAATGAATGATATATAAATATATTTAATAACTTAAATATAATATATATATATATATATATATATATATATGGATTTTTATATGTTATTAAAAAACTTCGGTGCAAAAAACTTCGATACGGTATACGATATTTCGGTGGTATACGATATTTCGGTATTTATTGTATAAATACCAAATACCGTACCAAATACCAAAATAATTTAAAATTCCTACCAAATACCTAACATCCATACTGCGGTATAAAAAAATTTAATTTGGATTTGATATTCGATATATATCATATCATGCCCACCCCTAGTATCAACATGCACAAATCATGGAATGGATAATAAAAATTAAAAATACAAACTAATTTTATTGTGATTTGACATTTGCTGATTAGCTAAATAACAACACATCTCATGCCAACTAAAAGCATATTACTGATGTAACATTTCTCAAATCACAAATACTTTATCCGTTTTAATTTGCTTGGACTTACTTTTTTTTAGTTCGGCTTTAGAAAAAATAATTCTTTCTTACACTAAAATTAAAAAATATTTTGACATATACTACATAATTTTAATTTAAAATCATAAAATTTAAAAGTTTTTTAAAAAAAATTTTAAACTCTATGACAAATCAATAATTTGAAGCAGAGGGAGCAGTACTTTAATGGAGAGACTTCATGTACTACAAATCCATAATAACAGTACTACTATATATAAGCACCCCCACTAGAGTACAAATCACAAAATTCTCTTTAAAAAACACATTACACAACATGTGTTGCATCCATTAATAAATACGACCATGAAAAAAGGGACAGTAACCCTTCTAGGTAGACTAGAAAGATAAAAGTTATCTTTGTACAATATTGGATGGCCATGATTCCCATTGAACTCACCCAATAAAGGTTTGCCTTGATGAAAATAATAAGTTGGAAAAATGTTCAAATTTGCCCTTGTTCTAATTTGCCGTATTATTCCTCCATTAGCTAGGAAAAGACTCGTGTTCACCCTGTTGTTAAGGTTCAAGTAAAAAACAGAGACTTTTTCCTAACGACGTGGATAATAATAGAACAAAAGTCTAATAGATGACGAAGTTACTCATGGAATATATAGTACATGAACATTTTGAGGTGAAAAATAACAAGTAACTTTGACCCAAAAACGTCGACATTTCCTAAAATGGAACGGCTTGCTGAGAGGCGTACGCTATCTACATTTCCAAGACAATAACTACAAAACAAAAACAAAAAAAAGATTTAGTTAACTTTAATTCAAACTAATAATCATTTTTTTTAATAATCAAAAGATTAATGAATGTTACTTACAATCAGAATCTGTTTTCACCCATTTAGATCCATCATCACAAGTTTTCTCCCTTTTCTTTTCCTCTTTCTCTACTTTTTGTGGATGCTTGTCCTCTAAATATCTCTTTGTTGATGTTCGAGGGGCATTTTGGGGATGTATTTTCTTGGAAAGAATTGTTTTCAAAAGCTGCAATAGTAAAAATAAAATAGTTAAAACATACATAATTGAGTTGATTTTCTCGGAATCAACTAGTGCACTTTGAAAGCATAGATCCATTTTACGATAGCTTCATGAAGGACAACGTAACAGCTTCAGGTGCTAATCACAGTATTTAAGTCTAATTAGAACCAATTAATGCTTCGTTTGTGAATGACATATTTGAACTCATACGATAACAACACGAACATATTTGCTCCCAACTATAAAGAAAGTTAAAAATTGAACTGTTCTGAATTTGACATAATATATAAACAGACGCTCAAATTTCATGTATGCATATCTAGATACCTCAACTCATCTCCATTGTATTAGTTAAACACTATAACGTATAAAATTATCATCTAGATACCTCCAAAATCTATGTGTCACGTCAGCATCATGACAGAGATATAGTAGGGCACGAGTTGGAGTATTTAGTTGTTAGTTGTGATCAAGTTAAGGTGTCTAGATGTGAATTCTCAAAGTTTGAGTGTTGAGGTCAAGTTTGATGTATTACGCTTGTGAATTCATCAAATTTAAATTCTAAATTAGTTGGAAAAAAATATTTACCTTCTCCATTCTTGATTCAGTAAATGTGTCTCGTAAACTATGAGCTGGACCAAAACCACCACTTGTACAAACGAACATTTTCTTGACAAGGAAAGATATTGATTTCTTCCCAATTGATTTCTTTTGTTTCTGTTTACTACAGACATCTTTGCATCTACCTATGATCACTCTTATTGTTCTGTCCATTTCTTCCTCGTTGTAATCGAAATTATCTGAGCAATTAGCACTGCTAAATCTGTTGGAATTAATCCTGCGATCAACTTCCAAACTTGATGGACAATTAAGAAATCTGTCCAATGGAAGAATTGTATCATCGTTTTGGATCTCGACTAATTCAGATTTAACAACAGCTTGCGTTTTTTGGGATAGTAATTTTGTTAACTCTTTTTGTAACTTTCCAACTTCTTCAGGTGTGAATTCTGCTAAATCTGGAGATGAAGAACTTTGTTCATCATCGTCTTCGATGTTTTTAAGGTGTGATATGTTGTGTTCTGGTTGTGTACTTTCTTTAAGATTACTGCTCCTATTGCCAAAAGTTCCAATTGCCAACAATGAGTCTGGCCAATCTTTGAACTCTTCATTTCTATAATCTGTGATTTGATGAAAAATTAAAGAGTTAGAAAGACGCTACATTTTGAGTTGATTTCTCAGAAGGTCACTCAACTACTCATAGTTGTTATCTCAGAAAGTCACTATTAGTCGATTGACCATCCTAGAAATCAAAATCACATAAATAATTAGGGACCAATGTACATAATGTCGAGACATCCCAGCATTTTCTCAAATTTCAAAATTTTGTTGTCTTTTGATTATAAATCATGTAATGTTTTTGAGGAAAGTATGCATCCCCAACGTGAACGTGAAAAAAATAACTCTTAAATATATGTTGTTGCCTTATCAAGCTTGTTAAATGCCATGTTAGTGATTGATTAGGACTAACTAGAAATTCTCTAGTTTTCTCTGTTGTACCATTAATTTGTTGCACATTTGCAGATAATATGATGATGAATCATATGACTGTGGTATGGTGCACTAAGCTCTCATTATGCATAGAGTTATTGAAAAGGGTCCGATCTCATTGGGTCTACTGCATGCAACCAATAAAAAAAAAAAAAATTGCTAGCTGGCTGAGTCAAAGTTGAAGTCAATTGGGACGTGCGCTGAAATTAAACGCCTTTAGATAGTTCATGCTAATGGACACTATAACTAACAATCTATGTTGTTCAAGACTCAAAATGCTGCGAGAGGCATGTTGGAGAATCAAAGACAAGTACGGTAATATTTTTGGAGAGTCCAAGCCAAGACAACTAATCATGTTTAGGAGAGAGGAAGAAGAGTTACTTGTGGAAATTGGAACTGCATTAGACTTCTTGGTTTCTTGTCCCCCATTGAACTTGTTATTCATCCAATTAAAGAACTTCAAGGCGAAAACAGAATGTCAATTAAATTATCAACCTAGCTATAATAGCTATATATTAATTAGTAACAAACAAGCCGTATGTAAGTCTAACATAGCTCCATATATATATTCTTTAGAGCTAGAACCAATCAAAAGAATGAAATTTTCAACCATGTATGACTCTAATTTAAACCAACCTTCATATTCAAAAATGAACCTCTGCCGATGGTGTCTGAGAAATTGGTGATTTGGTGGTCCACTAGCTAGCTAAGCTAGGCCAACTGAAGAAATTAGATAAGTAAAACAAGTCAAACTGAAAAGTGGAAATCCTAGAAGCCAATGAGAAAGGAGTTTTGGATTGAGAATAATAAATAAAGATTTGAGTTTCTCACTCTCTTATAGTATTGATGATGATTCCACTAATTATATAAATGTACCGAAACATACAACCAAGTCTCTTTTTATATGTGGAGAAATTAGAAGGGGAACATGCAATTTTTCCTATGTAGAATAAAGATAATACACACACATGTGGGAGAGTAGAGTAATGTGGTGGTGGGTTACTGTGGAACTTGAAACGTGGCTATGATTCCTTCCATTAGATTCAGTAAGATTAATGCTAATCTTGAGGCATTAACTTATAATAACTCTTTATCCTATATATTGAGTATTTTAATGTGTGCTCTTTATATTATATATTGTGTATTTTAATTTGGTGTAGCAGGTAATTATTAATACATATATTTTATTTTTCAGTTCAATATTCTCACTTACATAAGAATATTTACTTATGTTAATGTTTGGTGATTGAATTTTGATAGATGTATGTAAATACATATTTTTTATATTGTTGGTATATAGAAGTTAAAATATGAATATCGAAAGTTAATCTCAGAGAAAATAACTATTTATTCGATGGTTGTTGTCACGGAACGCTATGACTAATATTACACCTCCTCCCCCCTAATGACACCATTAGTGACACAAATATTCTAGCTTAATTACTTATATTATTAGTAGCTAATTTGGTTTAAAACTTCCGTCCTGTATTTAATCTTCTTATTTTGTTGACAATCGAGGGTTCAAACTTAAGGCTAATGGCCAACCAAAAAACAAAAGAAAAGTTAATTCATTTTTTTTTAAATAATAATAATTAGATTTTACTATAGGGATCAATATTTGTTATCCTTTAATCCTTTCTTCCACTTATTAGCAAATGCATTTACACGCTGGTTAATATCCTTCCTTTTAATTATAATTGTCTATTATACTAAAAATAGATATTTATTTTATTTATTCAATTTAAAAAATCAAGAGATAATTTACTCTTTTATATTCATTTTAGGAAAAATTTCATAAAAGCACAACTTAAGATTATAAAAATACTAAAAAACCCTTCAATTTAAAAATATTACAAAAATCTCTATTTTTTTCTATTTAAACATAAAGGTAAAGATTCATCTTAAGAGAACTCTATTTTTGTTAGATTGAAGTAGCGATTTCCTCCTCCATCAATAACGCTTTTTAAGGTGTGATTTCTTATTATTATTATCTCAATTTCTTCAAATATTTAATAATAAATACTTTCTCCACCTTTATTTTAAATTTTCCTCTTAACAAATTCAATAACTACTCTCACTTCTTAAAAAATCATCCATATTAAACTTTCAACCTCTTTTTTCTTAATTAGTTTGTATTCACTGTTATTGAAAGTTGAATAAATTGAAGTATTGAGCAAAAATCGATAAAAAAGAAAATAGCAATGATCTTGTTATGATGAAGATTGACTAAAGAATTTGAGTAATTTGAAGTATTGACTAAAATTTTTGTAAAAATCGATCAATAAAACAGAAACAAACCCGCTATGATGGAGAAATTAAAAAAAGCACTTAAAGCACAACTTAAGATACATATTTGATTACGCTGGACACTTTTTCATATTATATCTCTGAGTATCTAACATTGTGCGGTTATATATCTCTCATATTATTTTGTTTGTGTGAAAAATGCATAAGAGAGATACATATTAATAAATCAAAAGATACATATATAATACTTATATGTATAATATGTATCTCTCGATATATATTTTTGGGGGTCAATTACATATGTGAGAGATACATGTTATTATAGGAAGAGATACATTTGAGGTTCTTACATATTTAGTATGTATCTCTTACAAGATAAGTTAATGTAGATAATTACTGTAGATACATGTATATTCCAAAATATTATGTATCTCTTATAAGAGATAAGAGTAGTAGTATGTGAATGTTGTGTCATTATTTTGTGTCAACAACACCATACGCGATCAACTAGGACTGGGCATAAATTATCGAAAATTGAATTACCGAACCGAACCAAAAAATTTGATTATTGGTATTCGATAATTCGGTATTTAGTATGGTATTTGGGAGTAAAATTTTAATATTTTGGTATTTGAAATTGGGTTTGGTATAAGATATTAATACCATTTGATAATCGGTATTTACCAAATACCGAATTCTATGTATGTGTATATGTATGTATGTATGTATGTATGTGTATATATATATATATATGTATGTATGTATGTGTGTATATATATATATATATATATGTATGTATGTATGTGTGTGTGTGTATATATATATATATAAAAAATACGATATGTTAACCAACCCAATAGACAATAGTATTACTTATCCCAAAGAATCTCTTGGACTTTGGTAATATAACGTAAATAGCAACAAAATGAATACTAAATAAAATTTCTATTAAATATACTCTTTGAAGTTTAAACGTACATTTGCGCATCACTAACTTTAATATGGTATTATCAAATACCATACCGAATCAAACTTTAATTTATCAATTATCGAATTACCGAAGCGATGTTTATAAGTATGGTATGTGGTATCTACGTTCAAATATCAATTATCAAATTACCAAATCGAATACCGAACGACCACCCCTACAATCGACAATATGCTTCCTAACGTTGAAAAATAAAAATATTATATCACTGCAACAATTAAATTTAATTGAAAAGAGTACGAAAAAAATAGATAAATATAGTGAAGATAGGATTTGAAAAAAAAGGAGAGAGAAGAAGAATGACTTCAAAAAAAAAGAATGAATGAATCTGCAAATTAATTATGGAGATAAATATGTAAAAAATATTGAATTGATAACAATATACTATCTTTTAGGAGTTTTTTTAAGTTATCTAGATGATTGAATGTGTTAATTGATAATTAAATACTACACTAACGGTTAGATCTCTTAATTTAAGCTAATCAGTTAAATAGGAGTAATAAGATATATCATTAAACTGTGTCTAACTTAACTTTTATGTGTCTGAAAACTAAAAAAAATGAGATTTTATGAGACTTTTAAAAAAAATAAAAATAAAAATAAATATAAATAAACTTATCGAAATTTACGTATAAGTAGGGGTGTACAAACCAAACCGTCAAGTCAAACCGAACCGACAAACAAACCTAACCAAGAAAAAAAACCGACTTATGGTTTGGTTTGATTGATTTGACATTAGAAAAAAAAAAAA
>NC_061122.1:196654133-196699571 GCF_002878395.1 Capsicum annuum | reverse complement strand
TTAATTATAATCTACTTTTGAATACTTTTTCAACTAGTTTTAGTAATTTTCAATAATTTGAAAGTAGATGTAGATATACATTGGAAAAAATACATAAAGTAGCATACTTAAGTATTAAATTACAAAAAATGGCAATATTTTTATCAAATTACATTTTGTAGCATATGTATTTGTATGTATTTGTATTTTTGTAGCAATAATTTGCAAAAATACAAAATACATATCGATCATAAGGGCAATAGAAATCATATGTATTTGTATTTTTATAGCAACAGTTTGCAAAAATACAAAATACAACTTGCTATATTATTTAATTATGAAATTGTTGCTATGAAATTCATAATTAAGGGAATAAGTATGTTATTTTTGAATTTTGCCCTATATTGAAAAAAATTTAGGCCTTTAAGTTGTAATATTTGTCCATTAATTGCTAATTAAATGATTGAGAATCCAATATAAACATAAAACCTAAACTTTTTCACTCTTCATCTCACTTTTTAGTGTCAAGAGAGTTTTCCGCTCCTCATTTTTTCATAATTATGGTTTTTCATTAGCACGTGAGTGAAAACATATTTAATCTAGTCTTCGATCACAATATAATTGTAAAATTAAAGATTATAAAAAAAAATCAAAAAAATCGAAAACCCCAAAAAAACCGACTAAAACCTAAACCAAAAAAATTAATTTTATGTTGGTTTGATTTGGTTTATAGTTTTAGTAAACCGACATGATTGATTTAATTTTTTTTCAATAAAAACCGAACCAATCCGATCTATGTACACCCCTACGTATAAGTACTATAATTATTTTCTATTCATTTCCCAAATATATGTTAATTAAGGATATGATAGCAAGTCTTCAAGCACGCCACGTACAAAAGAAATTATTCCAGTCTGAGTTTCGTCGCATATACTCTGATTTCTTGGACATCTCAAAAAATTAAATAAATAAGAAATGATTTCCAAAGCCTTCTCATGCATGCAATTGGAAAATAGTTCTTGAAATATACATTTTGGATGAAGATAAAATGAAAGAAAATATATATATATATATATATATATATATATATATATATATATGTATATATCAAAAGGCTGCTCAAATTCAATCAAATTTTGAAGAATTATCAGACTACCAACCTCAAGGAAGAACTGACTCTATAGTCATAAAATAAAATAATATTATAATACTATTACTATTAGAACTTAATGAAAACCTAGAAAAAGCAAAACAACAAACTAGTCAAGAAGACAAAAATATTGAAGAATTAATAGAACATATAAAGAAAAGTAGAATTAACCCCACAAAAAAAAAAAAGAAAAAAAAGCTAAAACGACTAAACTCAAAACATGGACCTTTTTTCAACATTTACAGATAAACCAAGATCAAGCTTTACCCAAGACAGATTAAAAATCAACATGTTATCTAAGATCATAAATAGACCAAAAATGACCTCAAAACACCAACTAGAAGAGATAGTAGATGTAGACAAAGATATACAACTCTTTCAACAAAACAAACTAAAATTATTAAGTGCTAAGACACTATATAATGAAGGAATGTTTTCATTAGAACAATTATCTAAACATTATAGGGAAGAACAAATGTGTGTTATTGGTAAGATAGCGTCAGTATAAATCTAATAAGTTCAGAATCCTTTAAACAAATTATCAAGTCAAACATGAGCCTCATGCATATGGGATTTATAGTAATAGGTTTGAAAGGTTTAACTAGAAAGAACTTAGGAACTAAAGTATTAGTTACAATATATGATAATAGATGGTCAGACTCGAAAAGATCTATAATAGGAACAATAGAAGTAGACATGTCAACAAATGAAAGATTTTAGGAATTTGAAAAGTCCAGAAAAGATTTTAAATGACTGTTGTGTTGTTCCGGAGTGTGATTAAAAAAGATATTACTAAAATACCTAAAATTGAAGAGAAAGAGATGAACAGGGTATAAAAAAAAGAGTATTTTGAGAGAAAAACATACCTTAATATTGATAATCTCACTACTATACATGACTAGGAATAACGAAGAAGAAAGTACTGAGTAGGATTTTTTACATCATATTCTTGAAAAAATTTATCCGTTTCAACCTTGCTGCTTGCTAATATCTCATATATGCATTCTTATATTTGTTTACATATCATTTGTATATCTATTTTGTTTTTACTTATCATTTTTTTATATCTGTCTATATATCTGTCTGTTTATTTATCTTTATACCTATATCTGTCTATATATCTATCTATTTATTTATTATCTTTATATATTTTGTGCTTATATTTATTTGCATATCATCTATATATCTATTTTGTTTTTACTTATCATCTTTCTATATCTGTCTGTATATCTATCTATTTATTTATTATTTGCTTCAATCTTGTGGTTTGCTCATATCTCATATCTGCGTGCTTATATTTGTTTACATATCATCTATATATCTATTTTATTTTTACTTATCATCTTTTTATATCTGCCTATATATCTTTTGAATGGCTGGTTATGCTGTTCGGACTAAAGACAACTCCTCCAATCTTTCAAAGAAAAATGAATAGTATTTTTAGAGATTATAAAAAAATTATATTTATATATGTAGATATTTTAGTTTTCAGTAATAACATGAGAGAACATCTAAGACATTTACAACAATTCTTTAAATTATTTGTAGACAGTAAAATAATAATAAGTAGAAAGAAAATAAAATTATGTAAAAACAATATTAATTTCCTAGGAGTAGTCATTGGGGATGGTAGAGCCTTAAGATTCTAGGAGACTTTAATACATACTTATGGTATCAGACAATATTTCTAGAATTCAGAAAAGCAAACCTAGACCCTATGAAAAGAAAATAATATTAGATTCAGAATATTATTGGTATCTTGTAAACCTAAAGAAAGAATAGACAAATTTATATAATGTTTTGATAGAACAGAGACAGTTATATATTAGTTTACTAGAAGTTTCGCCAGAACTAAGCGAAGAAATTTATCAAGAACTAAGACACATAGATAATAGATAACCAGAAGTACAGGTCAAAATATTTTACTACAAAGACCAAATAAAAATAGAAGAAAGTTGGAGACAAAAGAATGCTATTTATCTAACTTAATGAGAAGACCTCATAGAAATACTAGGTCCTACAGAGAGATTAAAGATAAATTAAATAGTCTATAATTAGAATATAAGAGACTTAATAATACAAAAGAAGATCCTATAAAACTAGATCAGCTAATCACCATAATATCTCGACTAGAATATCAATTAATAGGACATTTTAAATTCAGAAATAAATGAGAACCCACCCGTGGGCTAGAAGTATACAACTAAAACATTGGTACGTAAATAGAGTAATAAGACTAAGAAGAAAGGCGATCAAATTAGAAAAAGTTTTAGGTAATTATTTGAGAATACTAAAATCATCGAAAACGCTAAAGTCAAGACTATTAGAAGAATATATAAGAGCCTTAAAGTGGAAATTAGAAGGTATTAGAAGTGATATAGGATGATATAATAAACAAATAAGGGGTCGTTTGGTGTGAGTTACTAAAGCATATAATCTCGAGATAAAATAATAATCTCGGGATAAAAATTTTGATGCGTCGTTTGACTGCTAATACTCGGGATATGATACAAGCCTAAAGTGCTTAAGGATCGCAAGGACTTCTCAAAGGACCAAGCTTCAGAATTGGCTAGTGGTTGGAGCATTTTGAAGCCTTGTTCAAGAGAAGAAAAGGAGGAGAACTTATGCACTCAAGAGGCTCCTCAATTGAAGGGAAAGATGGACTTTGCACACTCCAATTTAACACTCAAGCGGCGCCTCCTTTAAGGTCTCATTAAGGGAATTCTAGTTTTTTATTATGTAATAGTATAAATAGACAAATTAGCTTCTCTTTTCATTAGCTTTGATGAACATTGAAAGGATATCCTTTAGTTTGTAACTTAGCCTTCTAGTTTTAGCTTAAAATCTGAAAATTAAGTGTTTAATGCATTTGGAAGGTTTTTCACTTGTATTGAACATTTGGCAAGAAAGGAGGAGTTGAGGGAGTGTGAATTCCCTTGGTTCACCTAAGAGAGTGGTTTGATCTTACATTGGTGAGGTGTGTTTTAAGGATTGATACACCTTTTAGTGCTAATCATTAGTGGAAGTGAGGGTCTCTCTACTATCTTTACTTTATGCATCTCTTCTTCATCTCTTTTCTTTTAAGTGTGTTGTTTTTCCTTTTGTGTGCTTGCTGATTTTTTGATATCTAGTGTCCATTTTTGTGTGTTGATAGTCTTTAGGCTATCATTTGGTATCAAAGCCTAGGTTAGGGTTGTTTCTACATCCCTAAATCTTGGTTTTAGTATTCTTATTTAGAAAATCTCAACAAAAAAGAGTCAAAAAAAATTCAAAAATCTCAAAAAAAAATGGTGTCTAGTTGTGTTGTGTTATAGATCCGAAATTTAATCCTTAGATCTACATGTTTTACCTTGTTTTGAAAGTTTCTTGTGTTATATCCTTGCTCTGTAGCACCTAAGGAGTCTAGATCTAATCTTGAAACAAGATCTGGTTGAGTTTGAGCTAAGAACCTCCATAGATATGGCATTTTAAGCTTCTAAGCTCTAGATCCATGTGGGTTTTGCTTTGTGGACGTTGGTTGTTGCTGATTTTTATATATTTAAGTTCAACTTGGCCTAAGGAACCTATATATACAAGAAAATCCAGATTTAGAGTTCATTTGATTAGGGGTCAAACTTTGGTCAACCCTTGAATATTCATCTTGTTCTTCTATGTTCATCCAATCTTGTTAAAGAAGAATGTTCAAGGAAGGTGTTTGATCCAAAAAAGGAGAGAAAAGAGAGTGTACTTGGTATTTGTAAAAGAATATTCCTTGGCATAGTCATTGTCATCCAAAAGAAAGAAGAGACAAAGGAATAAGCAAAGTAGAAAATCAAGTACAATCCAAGTACAAAGAGAGGGGGACCATTGTTTTTGAATTTCAATTGGAGGCAAAAAAAAAGGCTCCAAACTTGTTGTTTTTCCCTCCTAAAGCATTTTATCTTCTTCCCTAAAGTGTTAGGCCGAAACTTAGGATATTGGGATTGAAAAAAAATTTTGAAAAGTCAATGTCCAATCAAAGAATGCCACATCATTACTAGCTAATCAGCCAAATTGAGTTCTTAGGTAGATTTTTTAGTTTCTAATTTTTATTCTAGTTTCTTATAAGTCAATTCTATCCTTAATTAGTAAGTTAGTAAGTACCTACTAGTTTGGTAATTAGATTAGAGTTTGTTTGTTTCGTGTCTTCGATTTTTTTTGTGTGCTTTTCTCATTTTTAATTCGTAGTAGTTTGTTGATTCAAGTCTGTGCATCATTTTATTTGAGTCATATCAAACAAAAATTAATTCTAAACGAAAACATATTCACCACTCAATTCACTTGCCAAGTATTGCCAAGTTTTCAACACTTGTGAGACCAAGTGTGAGGTGAGATTCGAGTGTGGGTGTGGTGAGGCTTTATTGAACTAACTTGTTTGTTTGTTTTGTAGGTATTATTTTCCTTTGATGTTTTTGCTTCTTGTTAGGTACACTTGACCATGGAATCCAAAGGTTCACAAACCCAAAACTTGGATAATAACATACTTGAGACAATTATGGTCGGAATTGAGGCTCTTGGCCGAAAGGTAGACATGGTACAAACCGAAATGACATCCTTGAAAGGTGAAGTGTCCACCATTGGTGGAAGGCTTGATAGTGTTGAAAATAGGATGAACTCATGACCATCTACTCCTAATCCCTACCATGTGTCTTCAAGTGTTCAAGCCAACAACTCCTCCATGACCATAACCCCTGAAACTCTTCACCAAATGTTTTACCCTCCAAGAGTTCCACAAAACTAGCTACTAAACCATGCCCAAACCTCTCCTAACCGAAAGCTACAAAGGCCACTACACCCCAAATGAACCAAGTCCGACAAGAAAGACTTGGAACTCAAACTCCACCACCAAATCCGAACCTACAAGTACCAAACCCCTTTGACCAAAGACCAACTTCTCCACATAACCAATACCTCCACAAAATGCTACTTACCAATTACTAAATAATCAAAGACCAAACCCACCTCCCTAAAGACCCCAAATCTGAAACCCACCCATCCAAGTTGAAGATTATGGTAGAGGAGAGAAAGAAAGTTATGATGTTTACCATGATGACTATTGGTTTGAGAATGAATGAGGGAAAGACATGATCAAAGAGGGCATTATGGTATATTCCAAGGACAAGAAGCAAGGAATGACCATGGTAATCTTCATGGAAACTGAGACATTGGTATTAATTCAATCAAGGTTGGTATTCCAATTTTTAAAGGTGAGAGTGATCCGGAGATGTATCTTTCTTGGAAATATTCTTGTGAAAAGCTTTTTTAAGTAAATGACCTTTCCAAAGAGAAGAAAAGTTACTATGCTATTGCTCACTTTGAAGGATATGCCAACACTTGGTGAGATTACACTAAGAGGTTTGGTAATGTGTTGATTGGTAGCCAACCATCTCCCTGGGAAGAGTTGAAAAGACTAATGAGAGAGAGATATGTTCCGAAACACTATAGACATGAGCTTCTTTCCAGACTCTACAATTTGAGGCAAGGAAGCAAGAGTCTCATGGCCTACTATGATGAGTTCCAAAAACTTGTTTTGAAGCTTGACCATAGAGGTGAGAAAGTGCAACATGATGTCATATGCTTCAAGGTTGGGTTGAATAAAGACATATCATCCTGTTTGACTCTTCACAAGTTTGAAACCATAGTTGAAATCTTCCAAGCGGCTATGGAAATTGAGAAAGAGAACAAGGAAAGATACAAGCCAAAGGCTCCCTATGCCTCCTCGGATTGGTCCAAAGAAAAGGGCATGGTCTCGACATCCATGGCTCCTCCTCAAGTCATGACCAAGGCTACCCAACACCATCCTCTAAATCTTGAAGGTAAACTAACTTCTACTTCTCATTCTAAGGGTCTACAATATTTCAAGTGTCAAGGTTGGGGTCATAGGGCAAGTGAGTGTCCTAATCGGCATAATGTGATCCTAAAAGGGGGGAAGTTATACTATATTGGTGAAGAAGTTGAGTTGGAAACCAAGGGGAATGATGACAACTCTCAAGATAGAGAGTGCATAGAACCCGAAAGTTAAGGAGAGGGAAGTGAGAAAGATGGGTTGTCTTATGAAGGAGAATGTGATGTGCCTAGTTATATGGTTAGGAGAACTTTGTTTAGTAAGGTCTTGAATGATCAAAGAGAGAACCTCTTTCATACTAAGTGCCTTATTAAAGGAAGTGTAAGCTCAATAATCATAGATAGTGGAAGTGGTGTGAATAGTGCTAGTGTCACTTTGGTTGACCACTTGAAACTATCCACTATCCCTTACCCGAATCCATATAAGTTTCAATGGTTAAACAAGTGTGGTGAATTGAAGGTCAAAAGACAATGTGTGATTAGGTTTAAGGTAGGGAATTATAGTGATGAAGTATTTTGTGATGTAATCCCCATGCAAGCATGTCACATATTGTTGGAAAGGCCTTGGCAATTTGATAGGCACACTATACATAATGGAAGGTCTAATAAGTACACCTTTGTGCATGATGGCCAAAAGTTTACTCTTCTACCTCTTCCACTATCTAGTGTGAATGGAATCTAAGAGAAAACTAAGAAGTTAGATGAGAAAAGAAAGAAGAAAAAAAGGATCTAAAATAAGTTCCACATGAAAGCATAAGGAATGAACTAGAGACTACCTTGACCGAGAGCTCAAAAAAAGTGGACTGCCCAAGCCTTACCCGAGGTGACTTTGCTACTCTTAACACTTTCTTGAACTCAAAATATTGTGATTTAGTATCTAGTGAAGTGGTTTTAGGTTTTCAAGTATATACCTCTTTCCTTAGTAACTTTTTTGTTGTGAGGAATAATCCACTTGCTCTTCAAACTAGCTCACTACTTAAACATGAAAATGGTATGTTTGAGAAATTCCAAGTTAGTGATGATGCTTCTAATGATGATCTTGATATTAAACATGGCCAATTGAACTTATGTTATGAATTCCATGATATTAGTCTTGTTCATAGTGTCCTTGTGTATGCCAAAGCTGGGTGTAATACCTTGAATGATTGTGAGCGAATTAGTCTAATGAAAGGAGTGGATCATCTCGACTTAGATCTTTGTCTTCTACTTCCATTTGATTCCGGAGTTCCTTTGGGATGTGGGTGGAGTAATTTCTGGTCATGTACATTTTCTTTTGATGTTGATGCCCTTCACTTCTTTTATATCATTTGTTTTAAGTTTTTCATGACAAATACCACAGATGTATGGATGTATGTCAAAAGTGAACAACCTTGGCTTGTCTATATAACTTGTGGTACTAATGCTAACCCTCCTCCCTTGAGGAATGTGTGCTTTTTTTCCCTCTCTTTTATTTTTCAAGGTGCGAATTTAAGGACAAATTCCTTTCAAGATGGAGAGGATGATACAAGCCTAAAGTGCTTAAGAATTGCAAGGACTTCTCAAAGGACCAAGCTTCAGAATTGGCTAGTGGTTGGAGCATTTTGAAGCTTTGTTCAAGAGAAAAAAAAAAAGGAGAACTTATGCACTCAAGAGGCGCCTTAATTGAAGGGCAAGATGGACTTTGCACACTCCAATTTAACACTCAAGAGGTGCCTCCTTTAAGCTCTCATTAAGGGCATTCTAGTCTTTTGTTATATAATAGTATAAATAGACAAATTATCTTCTCTTTTCATTAGCTTTGATGAATATTGAAGGTATATCCTTTAGTTTGTAACTTAGTCTTCTAGTTTTAGCTTGAAATCTGAAAATTGAGTGTTTAATGAATTTGGTAGGTTTTTCACTTGTATTGAACATTTGGCAAGAAAGGAGGAGTTGAGGGAGTGTGAATTCCCTTGGTTCACCTAAGAGAGTGGTTTGTTCTTAAATTAGTGAGGTGTATTTGAAGGTTTGATACACTTTCTAGTGCTAATCATTAGTGGAAGTGAGGGTCTATGTACTATCTTTACTTTATGCATCTCTTCTTCATCCTTTTTCTTCTAAGTGTGTTGTTTTTCCTTTTATGTGCTTGCTGATTTTTGCTACGTAGTGTCCATTTTCGTGTGTTGATAGTCTTAAGGCTGTCAGGATAACTTATTTCGGGACTAATAAATAGTACCGGAATAAGTTATCCCATACATATGGTGGTATAACAATCCCAACACAATTTATTCTTGGGATAAACTATAAAATGACAACTACCTCCAAATTCTTTGATTATCACTTTTCATTATATAGATATATATATATACACACACACACACACACACTACTATATATAAGAGAGAATATGAGATTTTGGTAGTGCTTGCATCAATTTTTTTTATCATTTTATCTTTAATTTAAATTTAAATTACTCTAAAAATTTTCATTCATTTTGATAAATTTGAACAATTATATGAGCTTATTAAATGCTACAAAAGTGATGAGTCATGGAAAAATGATAGTGACTCCACAAAAACTATTTATACAATCAAATTCAAAATTGATGAAAGGGTTTATTGTCTTTCTATTTTGTAGAAATATTTATTAATCTTACTTTAGATTTTTATTTTTCCTAACAAATTTATCATGGACAAGTAATTAATGTCTTGATATTCCCTTTCTAACTTAGTACATGCTTGATTATTAAATAAAAAATTATTTTTTATATATAGCTAAAAATATTTAAAAATTTAATTTTTTAAAAGAGTACAATTTAACTCTCAAATACGATACTAAATAATGAAAAATGAGAGTAATTATTTTTCACATTTTTAATGATAAAATTTTTTTAACAAAAAATGAAATTATCAATATTTTATAGAATTTAGGACAAAATAAGTAATTTAACATGAAATATTAAAGCTTCATACTCTTTTAAGAAATATTTAATATAAATTTCTTAACATGTATTTTTAGGAAAAAGGAGCTACTAAAGTTAAGAAAAAAATAGTAACTTTTCAGTTGTTTTTGTATGGTTTAATATGAAGGAAAACAATGTAAATAAGGTGAAGGGTATTTTTGTAAACAAACTATCAATTCTTAAAAGAATGCAATGCATATTAGTTTTAGTACCATAGACCAAACAACCACTAAAAAATATTACCAGAATAACTAATTTTGAAATAACTAATTTCAGTATAACTAATCCCATCATAACTAATCCCGGCATAACTTGTATCCCAACCAAACAACCGCTAAGTTTTCATAGAGAACAGTGTAGAGAAATTATTTCTTTAGGATAAAGTAGGCCACAGTAAATAAGAAAGATATATGAAAACACATTCTGTGGCTAGACTAGTACAAAGGCCATATAATCAATTATATAAAGAATTGAAAAAAAAAATGAAATTTTGAAAATAGAACAAACCTTAATAAATCAAATAGAAATATTAGAAACTATAAAATTATCAGAAGCAATTATAATCTCAAACCCTATAAATCTGATAAACTGCGTAGATCATATAAACTTGTTAAAATGTAGATTAGAAAGTACTAGATATTGTATAGAGTATAGAAATATTAGAATACAAGCCATTAGAAAACAGTGTATTAACAATACGTTTCCGTTGGGGTAAGAATAGTATGAAAATAGATAACTTAAAGAAACTAGAGTATTTAGATCTAACAATTCAAACTGGGAAGAAATACAGATGTTTTAAAGACAATTCTCTTATAAGGTGTAATTTTAACAATGGAGAATATATATTACATGGAGAAAATCCACAACTAAATACTATTACAGACCTTATAATAAACCTAAGAGAAACGGTTCAAAAAGAAAATACTAAATTATTAAAGACTCTAGAGATATTAGAAGACCTGCAAAACAAACAAAAGGAATTGTTAGATAAAATAGAATAAAATTTTGATTTTCTAAAGAATCAACAAGCGGAACTAGAAAAGAAAATTAAAGATTTAATTAATAAGGATAGAGAGGGTAGCTTAAGAAATCCAGAAATAAAATTAGTGCTACAAGAAATAAGAAAAGAAATTAGTCAATTAAAAAATATAACACTCTCATGAATAATATTCCTATAAATGATCAACTTTATTTAGCAATATTACAAAAGGCTGCTCAAATTTAATCAAATCCCAAAGGATTATCAGACTACCAACCTCAAGAAAGAACGGACTCTATAGTCATAAAATAAAATAATATTATAATACTATTGCTATTATAGAACTTAATAAAAACCTAGAAAAAGCAAAACAACAAACTAGTCAAGAAGACAAAAATATAGAAGAATTAATAGAACAACTAAAGAAAGTAGAATTAATCTTGCAAAAAGAAAAAGAAAAAGAAAAAGCTAAAACGACTAAACCCAAAACATGGACCTTTTTTCAACATCCACCGACAAACCAATATCAAGCTTTACCCAAGACAGATTGAAAACCAACATGTTATCTAAGATTATAAATAGACCAAAAATGACCTCAAGACACTAGCTAGAAGAGATAGTAGATGTAGACAAAGATATACAACTCTTTCAACAAAACAAACTAAAATTATTAAGCACTAAGACACTATATAATGAAGGAATGTTTTCACTAGAACAATTATATAAATATTATAGGGAAGAATAAATGTGTGTTATTGATAAAGATAGCACCAGTATAAATCTAATAAGTTCAGAATCCTTAAAACAAATTACCAAATCAAACATGAGTCTCATACATATGGGACTTATAGTAATAGGTTTGAAAGGTTTAACTAGAAAAAACTTAGAAACTAAAGTATTAGTTACAATATATGATAATAGATGGTCAGACTCAAAAAGATCTATAATAGAAATAACAGAAGTAGACATGTCAACAAATGGAGGACTTTTTAACTATAGTCTAGACTATATGATAAATTCCTTAGAATTTGGGAAATATATAAAGATAAGTATTCAGACTAAAATATATGAAGAGATGAATAATGGAAATAATTTACTAATATGTGTATAGAAAAACTTACCACTAATAGTAGTGCAAAATTTAGATTAAAAATAGATGATATAGTAAGTTTAATGGAAAATAAAGGTATTAGATTAATGAAATCCTTGAAGATAGATTCAGAAGAATATGTAGGATTAGAATGAAACTTGAAAAAATTTACTAAAAAAGAAATACTAAAGTCAACTAATCATTTAATGTATATAAATAATAATGGAGAAACTTTCGTAAGATTCACAGAATATCAGTACACGGATGAAAAAGAAATTGATGAAGAAGGTGAAGAAAGTGAGAGTACTAATTTTATGAATATAGAAATACTTGAAGAAAGTTTTGAAGTAAATAAGGCTATAATGAAAGCAGAAGCCCTATACGAAATAAATAACAATAGAACATTTAAATGTATAGGTTGTAAAATGAGGAGCCTCAATCTCACCGAAACTAAAGAACATTTTGTCAAATGTGAATTAAGAACCGATAATTATGGTTACACTCTTAAAAAGGAAAGAAAAAAGAAGACCTAGAAACGAGTCACAATATAGATGAGATCGAAAGTATAAAAAAATTTATGAAAAGTGCAACAAGTACTTCAAGCCCTTTCCAAAAGATGACTGGTATGCAAAGGGTAAATATAACAACAGACCATTTACCAAGATATAGAGTATTTAGAATAAATCCTGAAGAATAGATAGAACAAGACATAAAACCTAGAGGAAGAAGAATGTCAATAAAAGAACCTATTAGGTTACAAGAAGGTGGTAATAAAGGAAAGATTTTAAATCTAGCGGTTCATGACCCCCAGACAAGAAATGTTGTAATAGACATATGGAAGAATGTAATTGTAGCAGATTACATACAACACATACAAGTTAATAAAGAGCCAGATGCAAGAAAATATATATAGATATCTAAAAACGTTCCTAGGAGAGATTACTAAAGCATTATGGGAAGCATATAAGACAATATTCCCCGAAGATTTTCAGGAATTGATAGAAATGGGTGTTAACCCATATAATTTGGTAGATAAAGTACATACTTTACTAACATGGAAAGATACCAATAGTGGATTAATAGTATTACAGAAAAGGTCTTCAATAAATCTAGAACAATTAAGTATAAATAATTGGTTAAAAATTAAAGAATTTTTAAACAAATATTTCTATTATTGTATAATTAGTGGAAACTCATTTGACCAAACTTTAGGAAAAAGATTATTCAATAAATTATCCGAAGTATTAGAAAGAGAAATAGAAGAAAAATGATTCAAAAGAGATAGAGTAGTACAAAATTCGGACACAAAATAGTCAATAGTACAAAGAATACAACATATAATGAAAATATTACAAGAAAAGTATACGAATATCTAAATACAAAAATAATTAAAAAGAAGTGATACAGATTTCTGTAAAAATATATATACTACACAACATTATGATCAAGATTATAAGAAAAAATGACCTAAAAAGTCATGATCTTTTATTATTCCTATCTGTTGTATTCCACTCTTAAAATTGTATAATTCTATATTCATTTCTATTAGAGTGTAATCTTTTTCTAATTCTCTGCTGCTAATAGATCTTGTAATTCTCCATACATTGTTATCTTTTTACTGTCACTACATGTACAATCTTCTCCCTTATCACATTCTAGTAATTTTTTGAGTTTTATCTGATTATTTGAGCTTTCTTCTTCAGATATATCCTTAAGAAAATGATATTTATTTAGTATAGGTTGTGTCTGTACTGGTGAGTGAGTAATATTGCTTGCAAAATTATCCAATCTCTAGTAACAAAACATCCTCCATTATTTTGTACCATAAAATCTAATCCTAACACAAAGTCTGCCTTTATATTTAAGTCTCAAACTAGTATTCCAGTGAGTTTGTAAGATGATTGATAGAATTTTTCACAAGTGTTAACAAAGCTTACTTTTGCTTTTGATATATATTCTGTATAAGTGTTATGAGTTCCGTCCATTTGCATGAAATTTTTGGGGTTTTGGTAAGTTTTTAATTAGTCTTGGTGGCAAAATTTCATTGTCTAATATACTTCTCGTACATCCTGAATCGACTATAGATAAAGCTTCAAACTCATAATCTTGAATTCTTATTCTTGTTAAGATTTTGACTGTACTAATGTTCTTTTCTTCATTACATATCATTTCTTCAAATGATATATTCATTGATTTTTTCTGTTAGACTTTATTATTTTCGACAAATGTATTTAGTAATTCTACTTCTAATAAGTCTTCTTCTTTAATTACCTCTTTATATTTTTCGAGGTCATTTATTCTTATCTCCAGCCTTTTCAATTTTTCTTCTAGTTCCAATATTATATCGTCTGTTGTTCTATTTATTGGTTCTTGTCTGTAAAAAAAATTTAAATTATTTTCTATTTTTTGAACTCCTAAGGCTTTTTCTGTACAAGTTATACACCCTTCGATATAGCATTTACTGCATTTTGCCCTTTTATTTTTACTTAGAAATCATCTGCAGTACGAATACTAGTTACTGTCTAGTCCTTTACATTTTTCAAATTTATGTTCACATTCTTCTATAAGATTGAATAAATCATGATAATCTGAATTTATAATTTTTTCTAATCCTATTTCATTTATGAATTTTTTTTCTTCAGAATCCGAGGAATTCAATGTGTCCTTTTATTCTTCGAATACTTCCATACTCCTGATAGAGTATATTCTTTCATTGTTTGACATATATTCGTCTACATGCATTAGATTTTCATTTACTTTATCTATTAACTGTGCATTTCTAGATCTACTATTATTTATTTTTGGACAAGTATTTGCTAAATGTTCTGTACTTCCATAAGTAAAATATTCTAATTTATTTTTGTAAGTTCTATTGGCATTATATTTTCGTACATGTCTCAGTTTATTTAGATATGGGTTTTTAGATTCTTATTTTCTTAAAAAATATGTTTTCTTACAATGATAATTCCTTTTAGACGCCACTTCAATTATAACATTGTGCTAAAACATATTAAAGGAAAAGATAATAACCTAGCAGATCAACTTAGTAGACTAACAAAAGAAGAAAATTAATGAGTTTTGTTTCAGTATGTATACAGGCAAGGGAAAAGATATGTGAAGCTTTTAGAAGACTAAATCACGCAAATGAGACTCTAAGACAAGACAATGAAAACCTTATAAATGAAAAAGGACAAATGATAGAACATATAGGCATTTTACAAGATCGTATCAAAGTTCTTCATTATGAATTATCCCAACAGACTCAACAAACCTATGAAACTCAAATGGTTCAGAAGAGTTCTCTATCTCCTTTAAAAATGAATAAGAAGGGTGTGCATTTCCTAATGAATACAGAAATACTTACAGTAACGGGTAATGATAGAATTAGTCTAGTTCAAACGGTAACTGGTAAAGACTCATCAAATCCGTTAATGGATGACACTTTGTCAAAAAGTGTAGGGAGAATTCTCCCAGCGAGTTTCAAAACAACAGGTACTCAGACATTAGACGAAGGAACGTCGGCAACTACTCAAGACAAAAATAAAAATGATTTCTACATGCGAAAACGAAAAAATAGTAAAAGAAATATAGAAAAAATAGTAGCAGACTCTATCAAAAAATTGTTAGCGGAACAGACTAAAGAAATAGCAATGAAAAATTCAAAGCCTGAGTCAAGATTCAGGATTTTCTCAGGAGAAGAGACAAGATCTAGAATTAGAACAAGACTAGGCCATCAAGTGGAGACAGTGAAGAATATGATCCAACAATGAAAGATGACTATAACTCATCTATGGATCAATTCGCTCAAGACTCAAATGCAGACGATGACTCTGGAATGAGTTTCGATCCAGAAGCATTACCCAATTTAAAAATGTAAGCAGTGATGATACTCATAGAAAGACAAAAATTCAAGACGTAAGTAATGATGTAAAGGATAAAAGGCTAATGCTAAGTGAAAAACAAATGAACGGATATGAATTAAAGAGAAAACATGACCATGTGACGATGGGGCCCACAAAGTGTACCCAACATGCAAAGTTTCTTAACTACATTTGAAGTCTGAATTTAAAGTTCGCTAGACGCCTATAAATACCCACTTCGCCAGACTTAAGAAGACAGAGTGAAAGAAAAATTGGAGCACAAGAACTCAAAGTAGAGAGAATACAAGAGTGAGAATTTCTTAAGCTTCTAAGTTTGTTCTAGAAAAAAAAAAGAGTAAGTAAGTTTGTGTATAGTATCTAAGTTCTTTTCTCTGTAGTTGCGAAGTTTTTTAGTACTCCCGAAAGGAAAACCTCTCTTCACCTTAAGACATGTAGGTAGTTGTTATTTGAAATCATTGTATCTTTTTCTCCCTACTATGTATATTATGTTTGTTATATGAAATTTTTATGAATTCCTGTAAATTACTTGTTAAATATATCCCCAGTATATGATTAATCTCTCAGTATTTTAGCAGTAACGATGGATTAATCTGTAAATTTCTAGGGATTTGAAAAGTTTAGAAAAAATTTAAAAGGACTGTTGTGTTGTCCCGAGGTGTGATTAAAGAAGATATTGCTAAAATGCCTAAATCTGAAGAGAAAAAGATGAACAAGACATAAAAAAAGAGTATTTTGGGAGAAAAACATACCTTGATTTTGATAATCTCACTACTACACATGACTAGGGATAACGAAGGAGGGAGTACTGAGTAGGATTTTACATCATATTCTTGAAAAAATATATCTGCTTTAACCTTGTTGCTTGCTCATATCTCATATTGGCATAACCAACCATTCAAAATGTCCTTCTGGAAATATGAAAGTTGTCCATTCTATACTATCCTCGTGCATCTGTTTCTGCGTCTATATTATTTAAATTGCCTTTTTCTTTATATTTTTCGCTTGAATAAGCACAAATTTTCTCATCTTTTTTCTCACTGTATTTATTAGGTTTTTCTTTTAATATTGCTCCCCATTCTCGGAGACTTCCATCTGTCTCAACTATTAAATAATTTGTTTCTAATGGTAGTGTCAAGTCCAAGATGTCTTGGACCATGCGTTTAAGTTGTTAGACTAATTTTATGTCTTCAGCATTAAAAGTCTTCTGGCTTGTTGATCCGGTTTTAGAATATAATGGCCCTACTACTTTTCCTAAATCTTTAATAAAAGCTCTAGCATAATTTAGTAGTCCTAAAATTTTTTGTAAATCCTCAATTTTTTCTAATCTATCTGGCATTACTAAGACCTTTTTAGCTATGTGTGGTTGTAGTTTTATTCTATCATCTCCAATGACTACTTATTAATACTATTTTTACATAGTTTCATTTTCTTTCTACTTATTATTATTTCATTGTCTACAAATAATTTAAAGACTTGTTGTAAATGTCCAAGATGTTCTCTCATGTTATTACTGAAAAATAAAATATCATCAACATATACTAATACAAATTTTTATAATCTCCAAAAATACGATCCATTTTTCTTTGAAAGATTGGAGGAGCTGTTTTTAGTCCGAACGGCATAACCAACCATTCAAAATGCCCTTCTGGACATGTGAAAGCTTTCCATTCTATACTATCCTCGTGCATCTTAATTTGCCAATATCCGAATTTACAGTCGAATTTACTAAATATTTTTCTTCCTTGTATTATATTTATTAATTCCGTTTTGTCTGGTAACTTATACCCATCCATCGTAGTATTATCATTTAGTCTTTTATAATTTATTATCATTTTAGCTTTCCGTCATACTATTTCACTATGGTTTCCTACTATGAAAGCTGTTGATCTATGTCTTGACTTGAATCTTCTAATTATCCCTAATTCTAATAGTTCCTTTATTTGTACTTCAAAATCTTTAAAATCTTTATTTGTAACTTCTATAGATGTTGTTTTTATAGTTTATTCTGGATTGATTATTTCTAATTTGCAGGTAATTTGATTGGAGTCCCAGTACTGCAAGAGTTTTTCTCCAATTATCTCTGACACCACTTTATTTTTAGCGCGAACCCCCCACTCCCCAACCCACCCCAAAAAAATGTCTATATTTGAACTTTTAAAAAAAAAAAATTGTTTATCATGCTTACTTTTATAACAATATGAATATCACATCATATTTAAGATATAATTTCAAATGATATATGGAGTATATTTTTTCTTTTTAAAAAATGAAATGGGTAGGAGAAGGAAAAAAAATAAATTAAAATACAGAAAATTGAATTCTCATCAATAGAGTGACAAACAACCAACTAAGCTATTGATATGATTCTCAAATGATACTTTGAACGTGTGCTAGAAGTCTTTTTTTTTTTCTCAAATAATTATGTTCCCCTTTTAAATATTGTTATATAAAATGAAACAGATGAAATAGGTACGTAGTAACCATGGACCAGGGCGACAAAATATGTAGGCCCAGTCTTTAAGATAAACAGTAAGTGAGGGATCATGTTTGTCCAAGAGTAGTTGGTACAAGTATTTTTTGTTGATATGTGATAATATTTTGAAGCTCAATTAACACTTGTTGAGAAATGAGATGCCCAACATTATTTTTCAAGGAATTTTCGCCATCTCTCTTTGGGAGTTAGCTAAACAAACAGGGAAAAAATATTCTCCCCTTCTAATTTATGTGATGATATTTGAATAGATATAAACAACTTGCAATTTTTTTATATGTCTTTTAAATATTTTAAATTATTAATAATTGTAACTTACAATATAGTTTTTAAAAATATAAATTTTATTTCAAAATACTAAAAAATTCTATGTTTAAATGTATGGTCAAATTCAAGAAACTTGAATCTCAAAAAATGAAAAATGTCACATAAAATGAAACAATCGGACAGAAAAAGTAGGTCTTTCTATGTGACCCATAAAATAAAAGTAGAATGTATATGATAATATTAGAGTTGAATAATTTAGAGGCAGATAAAATTTGAACCCACAACTAGGAGGTTGATAAAATTTTTACAAGTCCCTCTATTCCACTACATCAATAACACACTTCATCTATGAATTTTCAATTTATAATTTTTATATATTTACTAGATTTCTCTATATAAATACTAGATTAGCACGAAAGAAACTAGGTTCTTGGAAACTTCTACCCAGTCCCCTGGGTCCATCCCTGGAGTTAATTTCTTAGGTGGTCAATAGCTCAACTAATAGTTACTATCTCTTAAAAATCACTTTATTTGTTAGAAGAAAAATAAAACGAAGAATGTATCGGGTAAAATAGACTTAGAGAATATGTGCCATCTCGAATTGGATAAAATTGAAAACTACATGCTTGGGTCGCCTTGGAATCGATACCGAGAAGGGAAAACACCCTCTCGTACTATAGGAAAAGATAGAGGAAGGCACCAACGGTAGTGACTGTGCACTAAAGGACAACATGGAACCATGTGTCAGGGCTCTCATGTATGCCGATGATCCTCAAGAGATTTGTGCCAGATGCAGAATATTTGGATGGCATCTTCCAACGGTTCTTCAGCAAATGATTTTTTATCATTGGCCACAGTACTACAGGGTTCAGGTGACACGCTCTTATTGATCATAGACCAACCTTGTAAATTGTAAATGGATGCCCTAAGCAATAAAATTCTTTAGCTTTGTTTTCAAGTTTTCCCAGTTTTATAGCTTTCCTGTTCCATGTACTATAATCTTATTTCTGATCGAGCAGCTTTGTTTCCAAGTTTTCCCTGTTTTAGGTTTCCTGTTCCGTTTATTATAATCTTATTTCTGATCGAGGCCAGCTCATGGCTGGTTAATCGCGACTATACGTCTTATGTCGTGATTCAGATTTATTCTCTAACTTTAGCTAGTCTGTTAAGTTGCTTACGTTATTTAAAGTATTTACTTATTATTTTGCATTCTTTTGTTACCAACTCGAAGTCGTAACGCATATTTTTAACTAATTTGTAAATTTAATTGTACCAAATCAACGGTAAACAAAAAATATTAAAAGTATGACACTCTTTATACTCCATTTCATAAGCAATAGAATATGCCCCTAGTTTCATCTACTCAACTTTATTACCATCAAATACTCCTCTTCGAAGTACCTGCAGAAGTGATATGCATCCATTCATTATATTGAAAGGCTATATTCTCGAATGGAGCAAACTTTGTAGATACTCGATAGTAGTACTACGTACTATAAATACGATGTGTATTTGTACTTCACCATTAGAAAAAGGAGTAGAGAGAGAACGTGGAGCCACATATCCCAACAAAATAAGGTCACTGATTATGTCAGATCAATACGTGTATCAAAGAGGTCTTTTTTCTCACTCAGTGTCTGACATTTATTTGAGTATTGATTAATTCGAATCGCTCATTGTAGTGTCCATTCTGAGTGGTACTCCCAACAACATTTTCTCCATACTCAAAAGTTGAAATTCAAAATCTCTAAATAAAGATGAAGCAATCACACCGATGCACCACAATTCATAATGATGTATCAAACAGATCGGGCTGACTTATGTATTCCAACCATTGATAATTAGAACAACATCTCTCTGGCCCTCCCTAACATTCTCCTTTGATATGATGTAATAACATCATATAATTTTGTCTAATGTATGATTATAATTTGAAGAGTGGAAGGTGAAAAATACATCTAAAATATTTTAGTTTTTTGAGTTTCATATCTGAATTATTATTTGTGTGAGTTTTTTATTTGAACTATCACTAATTAGTTAGCAAAATACACTTATACTATTAATTGTTTGATTTTCATACCTGAACTTTCGGACAGAAAAAGTGAGTCATCAATAGTTTAAATATGTTCTGCTAACTAGTTGGGATGGTTCAGGTAGGAAACTCACACACTTAATAATTTAGATATGAAACTCAAAAAATCTAAATACTTTAATTAGATGTGTTTTGAACAGTTACCTCTAATTTGAATTATGTATAACCTGATATACTAATTGATGTATTAATTCATATCATCAAGGATAACTAATATGTCTATGAATTACACACTCTACTAGTAAGAATGATAATGGTTTTTCAGCTGAGTTTGATGCATCGAACTTGTCTAGTACATTTTTTATTTTTATAATTTACAAGCTATTACACATGAGCAGATTTATTTAGTGCATACCCAAAGAATAGTAACCATAGATTTTTCGAGGGGTTCCAAAAGATAAAAACAACTTATATATGAATATTTTGAGCGAAAATATAAAACTACCTTTATTTTTTTTTGAAAATAAATGAAGATTAAGCGTCCAAAGGTATAATTGTAAGCTAACAACACTTTAATTTAAAAATAAATAAATATTTTTAATAATATCATATCTATTCAATTTCAGTGAAATGAATCAAACACCCAATAAAAAATAATCTCTACATGATTAATATTTATTTAAGTAATTCTTACCTGACTAATCTACGTTATATAATTTAGGTATAGCTTTGGTCAAACATATATTGGATAAAAAGCGGGATTAATCCTAGTTTCATCACATGGAATTAACCTGACACTATTTTAAACTTCGTTTAGAAGAAAAGAGATTTTAAACATTTTCTTTTTAAAAACCACCATTTGAATGTTATCCTATAGTCTTTAAAAAGTTATCCTTTTGAATAATATCAGATACGAGTCTATTATTTATTTATATACTGTTCAATTTTACATCCAAATAAATATCAGATTATCATCTAATATTTTGTCATGTTTTAATATTTTCTCATAAGTTTTTAGTTTACTTAAAATAAATCTTCAGATAGTAATTTAAAAATACATAAATTACAAATAAATAAAATTATTTACTAAACAATTATTTCAGAAAAGAGACCAATAACGACATTCTTTAACGAGTGTCAGATTTTTAAGTAATTTAATTTTTATAATTAATGATAAAATACTCCCTCCCTTTCAGAACGAACAGAGTATTATTTAAGGCCAAAAAGAAAATTTTATGAGGTAGGGAGCATTTTTTATTTCTTTTCCCTTGAGAGCGTGGGTCTATAGCTTTTTGAAGTGATTGGATTTCACTATTTATGCACAGAAGTATGCTTTAAAGAATTGGCAGTGATGATTAAGCCTTTATCTGCACTGGCAGACATAGAAGTTGGTTATGGATTCAATAGAATTCGATCACTTTTGTTTTGATAGTATTAAATTTTATTTTAAAAATTATTAATTTTTTTTTCAATAAATTAAATTTAAGATTTAATTGTTAGCATTTAAAATTATTATTTTAAAATTTTAATTATAATAAAATTAAAATCTTGAATTTGCTAGTATCCTAGTATGTGAGGAGACAATTAACATGTGGTGATCATATGCCATTTCCCCACAGAAAGTTTGGTGAATATGGTGAGAGCCAGATTTGCTTATACCCTAGTGAAGAACATCATATGCTTTTGCTTTGTACTCAGTTTTATTCTTATTTTTTGAAAACAAATAAATCGTTTTCAATAGAAATTAGGTTTAAGCATATTAAAATAGGTAATAGTAGTATATATAGAAGGAGTCATGTAGAAAATAATAAAGAAAGATAAGAGTAGTATAAAAGAAGTCATGTCGAAAATGATAAAGAAAGTTAAGAGTAGTATAGAAGAAGTTATGTCGAAAATAATAGAGAAAAAGACAATAATAATGACAAATAATACAATAACTAATAAAACAAATGAAACAATAGGCGATCGTAAAATTAAAGAATACGAAACTAAGAGGAAAAAATGATAGTAATGTTAAGCAAAATTAGACGACGCACAACTACTACTACTAACTTTAGCACTATTAGAAAAATGTCAATTACATGAATTTGTTTTTTGCAAATTATATATGAAAATTCACAGATAACCTAGTTTCCTGTGGATTTTCCTACTAAAAAAATTCGTTAAAAAAATTTTCGTGAGTAATTAGTAATTATTCCTGTAGATTTTAAAATCCTCAAATAAGCTACATGGAATTTTGAGATCGCATAAAAATTACCTATGAATTTTCTTGCCAAAAATATCCAAAATTCGCAAAATAAATTAATAAAGTTCATAAAATGTATATTTCTTGCATATTTCAGAGGGAAATTTTCGTAAGTGAATTCTTAAGAAAAGGGGCTGTATTAGTTTTTTTTGTTAATTTATTTTTTTCATCAACTCTAATCCTTAACCTTTATATCTATGTTTTTGATATAATTTCTTTTTTATAATTAAAAATTACTCTAACTATTTGCATCTATAATGTTCGATTCGATTTGACTTTTAAAGATTAATTAATCATTTACATCCCTGATACAACATACGCACATGTACTGCCAATTAAGTTTGGAATGCGTACCCCTAATGATTAATCAAGGGCAAAGTATACAAATACTACAGAAAATTAAATTAAATTAAATGAGAACTCTTTGACATCACCAAGTTCGTCATTGATGCACTGAAGATTTTTAGACCACAAATCGCTTAAAAGAAATGTAATTAATTATGAGAGGGGGAAGGGGGACAAGTTGTGATGGCATGGGATGAATTTCTTCGTACTTAATTAAAGATCTTTGATTCATGTTTGAAATATGAAAAAAATATTATTGAAAGTGATGCGTTTTAAATAGGCCCTGCAATGTGTAAAGTGCAAATTCAAATTAGTCAAATTCTTAAATAAAAACAAAAATATAGAAATATTTTTAAACTCGAGATGCAGTGAAAAAAAGGAGATAGTGAGAAAATCACAATGATCAAGAAAGGTTAACTAAAAAGGTAAAGCGGTAGTTAATTAAGGGCATGTGAGTGGACAATTCTAGTGAGTTGCAAAATCATATTCTTATATCAAGAGAGTTGCCAGATGTGGAATGTTGCTAATTAATTAAACTAAGTTTCTACATGATGTGGACTTGTCTCCTTCAATAGAGTTGTGTGCCCCTTTAATTATTCTCACTTTGACTAATCACCTCGTTTTTCGATTAATCTCCTAATTATCTTGCAATTTTGAGCTGTTTACTTTGCATGATAGTCACAATCCCCCTCCCCCTTCCTCACCTCCACCCCCTCTGCATAATATGCAACAAGTTTTCACTTGGATGACTTCTCTTTGCCCTTTTCTTGGCCAAGGGATCAGCAACTTGATTTTGCTCCGAGTACACATGTTAATTTCTAGTGGATTTCCAACCTTATTTTCAAGGATTTGTACTTAACAATCATGCCCATTTTGCAAATAGTGTATTACCTAACAATTATCAATGAATTTATACAATCGAAATATTTGTCTGAGATTAATTCAGAATTTGGAGTCAAAAGGACTATTTTTTTTTAATCAAAAATACTAAAACGGACAATTAATTTTAAAAAATATCAAAACAGACAAATCGTCAGTGATTCAACGCCTTACAAGTCGCCAGACCCACAGCGACTTAGAAATCGCTGGATCCACAACGACTTGAAAGTCGCTGGACCTCCAGCGAAATAATGTTGCAAGCGGAAAAAAAGGCTGCATAATTGATTGAAAAAGGCTGCATAATTGTTAGTGTTTGCATGTGAAGTTTTTGCTTTTGTGAATAAAGGGAATAAGGATAAGGCTGACAAGGCTGAATAAAGGGAACAGGGATAAGGGAATTTTTTTTTGCTGTTGGCAAGGATGACATGTCAACTTACAACTTTTGAATGTTTATGCATAAGAAGTGAAATAGACAAATTTTCAATGTTTATATATAGGATTTGCATGAAGAGTTTTCATACTCCGAATTCAACTTACAATACAATCTTATTCAAATATTATTTTTATTCATCTTACAATTTTTTATATTGAAAAGAATGAATCAAGATACGGTAAGAGTAAATTTATATTGGGGTGACAAAGTTTTATATGAATCTGGTTCTGTAATATATAATCGGCCGTCTATAGTTGTACAAATGTTTCCGTTATCTCTTAAATATGAGCGGTTGCAATGCGTATTAAGAAATAAAATGGGTATAACTGATCCAGAAGATGTAGTGGTTATCACGGGACGATATCCAACGTCTTTTACTCCAAATAGAGTTATAATGTACGGTGAGACTTGTATTTCGAATAATGATTCTTTATCTATATTTCTCCGTACTATTAAGATTTTTGGTAGTCGTATTAACTTAACAAGTCTCGATATATATGCGTCAATTGAACGTTGTCCTATCATTCAAATATCCACCGACAACGAATTTGATCTTTGTGATACATCACATTTATCAAATTTAAATGTTGATTCTTCAAGGGACATAGTCCAACATGAAAGAGTGGAAGAATTTGACACACTCAAATGATATAAGTAATTTGAATACACAGTATGGTGGTTGGGTTGATATGCAGTATCATAATTTTGATCGAAATGTGCATAGTTTTGATATTGGGGGACCTAGCAATGCTCATATGCACATGCAAAATTTGAATTCTAATCATCAGCAACATTCTTTTCCGCTGGAGTCAATCGACGGGTAAATATAAAAACTTTTTAAATTAAATTAATTTATAACTTATACTAATTTTGTTTGATTTTTTTCTGTTTTATAGATGTAATGGTTTTGAAGGTACACTGACTCGCCTTACAAAAATTGTGGAAAATAATGATGATGTAGCTGATAATGGAGTGTGTGGATCAGATAGTGATGAACCTTCAGAACATGAATCAATGGATGATGTTGAAACGTTCGATGATAATAATATCGTTGGAGAAGATGCAGCTCTGGTTGCTCGTAGTATTAGTCATCCATCATTAGAAATTCCGTAGTTGGATAATACCAAAAAAAGCGCAGAAGATTTTGCGTACACATGTGATGATAGTTTCAATTAAGCTGCTCTTTGAAATTTAAAGAATCCAAAATTCATTCAAACAGGTTAGATTTTTGCTAACTATAATTTTTTAAAAAATTAATTTCATTTTTTTATCGACTAATACTTATTTGAATCTATATGAAATTAGGTATGTTATTCACAAATAAGAAACAAATGAAAGCTGCTGTGATAATATATAGTCTTAAAAAAAGAAAAAAGTATATTTGTGATAGATCCAAAAGTAAGAGCTGGAGGGTTATGTGCAAGCGTCACATGTTGGGATACGAATGGATGATTCGCTTTCGAAAGATTTCAAGTGGTATGTGAAAAGCAGGAAAAATGATACAACCACATACATGTCTGACTGATAACTACAAGGAAGATCATTTCAATCTAAACAGCAATATGATTGTTGTTACATTGGTACCACATATTATGCAGAGCCCGAACATCAGTATTAAGGCGGTTCGAGAAGTCATCAAGTCAAAGCATCATTTTACTCCCAGTTATAGAAAAGCTCAAAGAGGTCGAAAAAAAGCATTTGTGATGGTATATGGAGATTTTGAAAGTTCTTTCAAAGCATAACCTCGCTGCATGACTGCATATAATATTTTAATCCCGGTACTGTTGTTGAATGGGAGCACTATTCTTCAACAATGCAGGGTGAGAAAATATTTAAATTTTTATTTTGGACTTTTAAATCGAGCATTGATGGTTTCAAATACTGCAGGCCCGTCATTTCAATAGACGGTACCCATCTTTATGGTTTGTACGATTTGAAACTATTAATTGCTGTTGGGATTGATGCTAATGGTAATATTCTTCCGCTTGCATATGCTCTGGTTGCACGTGAAAGTTTTGAATCATGGTCATGGTTTCTTAAGTTATTATGGAGGCATGTTGTCGGTGAGAGAAAAAAAATTGGTCTCATTTCTGATCGTTATAAAGAAATATTACAATGTGTTCAATCTTATGATTGGTTGAGTCCACCACACACTTTTCATAGATTTTGTGTTCGACACTTGAAAGTCAATTTTAATAAAAAAAATTTGACTAGAGATCTTGAGAACTTAATGTGGTCGGCTGCCATGGAGCATCAAGAAAGGAAGTTTTTTCAAAGAATGGAACAAATTAAGATATTGTCCCTTGCAGCATATATGTGGTTAGATAGATTTTCGCTAGATAAATGGACAATGTATAAGGATGATGGTCGTAGATAGGGTGCCATGACGACAAATATATCCGAGTCATACAATAGTTTGTTGAAGAGATCTCGGGGGCTTCCAGTGACTGCTATGGTTCGCATGACTTTTAAAGCTCTTTTTGACCGTTTTGTGGAACGAAGCAACCTTGCTGATGCTTTATTACAAAATAATAAGTCATGACCTCCTGCCGTTGAAAACAAATTCTTAGATTATTGGGAGAGAGCGCAATCACACACTAACATGATGACTTATCAAACTGGTGATGGGGTATTTGAGATTCTTACTTTTTCACGTGATGATAAGGGTGAAAATGTCCACACACTTAATGCCAAGAAAAAAATATGTTCTTGTGGAAAATGAAAGAATTATTACATGCCATGCTCACATTGTATTAAGTTTTGTGGCATTCGTGGCATCGAACCTAATACATATGTTAGCAAGTACTACAACACCAAGCTATACAAACAAACGTATAGTGGTAAATTTTACCCGGTGGGTGATGAACGATATTGACCGCCAGCCCCATTTGCTTTAGTTGCAAATTTTGAATATATGCGGACATCTGGTGTTGAAGAAAAAGTCCGACTTAAGAATGATATGGATATTGCTCCAGCTCGCATGGCTAGAAAGTGTAGTATTTGTAAAGAAACATGTCACACTAAGGCACGTTGTCCTAGACAAGCTCAGTAGTCTGTGACTTTCATATATTATTATTTTTTGTTGTGTTATTGGTCTATATGTAGTGTTTTTAATGTAATATGTCTTATTGATATCCTTTTTTTGGTTTATTATTGATATATTTTTTTTAATAATTTTTAAAGATAAATTATCGTGATTAAATATTACTAAAATTACCTAATATTGTAAAAAGTTGATACACTGACAGAGCATAAAATTTAAACTCATAATAGAATCATTGGACTACGATTAGCCTTTCAATTCAAAGGGTCCAAGCAAAACGTAACCATTATTTATCTAGCTTAACATAAATGTTTTTCATACAAAATCTTTTTCTTATTTATCAAACATCAAAAAATAAATGTTAAAAATTATTTATTATTTTTCATGGAGGATGATGTGATGAAACAAAAGTAATTTATAGAGCAGTCTATATTAATGGATACGAATCAACTAATCTTGATTGGATTCATTATAAACCTCAACTACAAGTTGCATATAAATCTTGTAATGCTGAATCGATGATTTATTTGAAACAACCACGTTGTACCTTCATAACGTAAGAGTAATGTTGCGTGGCTACTACCTTAGAATAAAAATATTCTACTGCTTGCTAATTTATGTTTGTTGACTTGACAAGGGAATTGAACATAATAATATAAATTTTTCATGACGGTGTAACTTTAAATTCATCTAAACATAATAAAAATTACATAGTGGACCATTAGCCTACCTAAATTACACTAGAAAAAATTAGCCTACTTAAATTTGGTCTTTTGAAATTACCAACAAAAATTTTGATTAATTTTGTCCCCCAACGTGATCATGACGACTACCCGTGCCACAATAAGTTGGTACGTGTGGCCTAGTTGATCTTCGACGACCATCTTCTCTCACAACCTACAAAAAAAAATTTTAAAGGTAAGATTATTTAAGACTATAAATAAAATGAAGTATGTAAATCAAGAAATTACATCATACATATGGTTGAGAAGTTTCTGCATTGGACATTGTTGCCTGTAAATACATAAAATATAATTATTTAAATAATAATTAATTAATTAATCATAAATTATTAAATATATTTTATGAATTACCGACTCACATCAGAAAAGCTCAATGTCTCAGTAAATGGAGAGTTATTCATGAAAAATTCACGCATTCCGAATTGGGGAGCATGATGAAATTCACTTAATTGTGCAAAATCATATTGCACAATGGGTGGCGTTACAAAATCAACCGTTTCTTCGCGTAAAAAATCAGTGACAGCTGTTAAGGGTTCACCAAATTCAAACGTCGGATAATAGGCCTCAGTAGTAGTAGCTAGAGACAAGCCGAAACTATCATGTGGTTCTTCGCTACGATCTGCCATACTATCTGCTCTGCGACCACCTCTTCTACCCTGACGCGTACTATCTGTAGATGCAGATTGACGCCCCTGACGGCGAATTTGCACTGGGGGTGATTCCGTAGATTGAGTTGGTGGTGCATAATTAGGAGCAAAGCTCAATCGTGTTCCTAGATAGGCAGAATTCATTGATTGCGAAGAAATACGGGCAACCTCTGATGCAAATTCATACATCTCGCTAGTTGCTCTTGAAACACGTAAAACCAATTGAGCCATTCGATAAATGGTTTCATGTCCCATATCCTAAAAATACAAAATAAAAATGGTCATTGACATGTATTAAAAAGACCACTGACGTGCATTAAGATTTTTTGAATATACGTACCAAGGCCTCATGTCTGCCTGCCATGTGTTGATATCCTCATTGAACAACATGCTTTGAATTTCCAATTAACATGCGAGCATAATTACAATACCAATGAATGTACTCTAATTGATTGTTTATATGATGGGACTCAAAAATATGTACCTGACATGTATCCCACATATTTTTTGTTTCGTTATACATATTTAAACTTCTTGTGTTATTCTATTTCGGTTATCACGCTTAAAAAGTTGTTCGTGAAAGTGAGTACACGGTCCAGGTACATGCTGGAGATAACCAAATTGTCTAACAACACGATCAATCATATGCCACTCACGGACTATTCCACAAATAAGTGGCACTCTAGCCATCCAAATAGGTTTTCCCCTCTGACACCATACGGGCAATTCAATGTTTATTTCTTCTGAATAGGGCTCCCAAATAAACTATAAAACAAATAGATCGTTATAAAACACAGTAATTATATTGCTATTTTCAAATAGAAATAATATTATATTTAAAATTATACATAAGAAAATCTATTAGTAACAAATGTGATACTTTTCAATTCTTACATTAAATTTTTTTTTAATCAATATGACAAATCATGAGTATTAAAAGTTCAATTACCTGCTCAATAATTAGGTTATCCAGGACATCTCTAATTATGATAAGTATATTTCTAGCCTCATTTTCATGAACTATACCTCGTCTCCACTTACGTGCAAGTGGAGCCGAGGCCTCATGATGGTTTGCCCCCAGAGGGTGCGGTGCTGGCTGAAGTGGAATAATACGCTCCCATGCCCATACCTACAAAAATATAAAATCAACTAATTTTAATAACACAATTAAATTAATTAGTACAAATTTTAAAACACAATATTAAGTTTCACGTACCTGAACTACGGCAAGAAATTCACATACATCGCTACATGAAGACATGGATGCACGACATAAAGAATAGTATAAAAATGACAATGCAGCTGCGCCCCAAAACTTTGTCGACATTGCATTTAAGTCTTTCAAGTCAATTAAATAGTCCAAAGATATTTTAGAATTGGACTTGTCTGAAAATAATGCACCTCCGTTCAAACATAAAAGGTACAACCTAACTCTCTGTTGCACCTCAATTTCAAGAGTATCATCAGTAATATCATCTAACTCTTTTACATATGCAGCTAATTTAGATACAAGTATTCTTCTAATTCCAGAAAAGTAATTTAGAGGAGCTTCCCATCCTGTTAAGTCACGCATCATTTGTCGTCTAGCTACGATTCCTAAATCGATAGAACCTTCTAGAAGTATAGGACTCCCATCTACAACCATTCCAAACATAATTTCAATATCCTGTAATGTAATAGTGGCCTCACCAATTCGCAAGTGAAATGTGTGAGTTTCGGGGTGCCACCTCTCAACCAACACACTTATAAGTCCAACATCGTAAAGAATGTTTCCTACTACTACAATTCCTCTACCACAAAAACTTAAATATTGAAGGATTCGATGATGCAATGGACGCTCCTGTATGTGCAACAAAAATTCAGTATCCGCACGACGTATATTTAAATACATATCTTGTCCCTCGATGTCCCAAATTTTTTGAGATCGATGTTTAGATTGTAATTTTAACAATGGATTCATATCTACATAAAAAAATCAATTTGTTATGATCAAAGTAAATTAATAAAGAATATTTACAGAATGTAAAGTTTAAGTTTAAGAATTCGATGCAATATTTTTATATTTCACAGTAAAAATAACGTAAAAATTATATATTAACATACCTTATAATTGATATCTTAACTTGTATTTGATTAAATTTTTGTAAATTTTTTTCAGTTTAAAAAATTTTGTTATCAAGATTGTATTGTAAGTTGAATTCGGAGTATGAAAACTCTTCATGCAAACCCTATATATAAACATTGAAAATTTGTCTATTTCACTTCTCATGCATAAACATTCAAAAGTTGCAAGTTGGCGTGTCAGCCTTGCCAAGAGCAAAAAAAATTTTCTTATCCCTATTCCCTTTATTCAGCTTTGTCAGCCTTACCCTTATTCCCTTTATTCACAAAAGCAAAAACTTCACATGCAAACAGTAACAATTATGCAGCCTTTTTTAATCAATTATGCAGCCTTTTTTTCCGCATGTAACATTATTTCGCTGGAGGTCCAACGACTTTCAAGTCGCTGTGGGCCCGACGACTTGTAAGTCGCTGGGTCACTGGCGATTTATCCATTTTGATATTTTTTAAAATTAATTGTACGTTTTAGTATTTTTGATTAAAAAGATAGCCCTTTTGGCTCCGAATATCCTTATGAATTTTCACATTTTATCTAATTATACACTGTACCCACAGGCTAAATCATGAATTCTTCTATCAATCTATATCATGATTATGTTTTCTTATCGTAGTCTGTTACTTTATTAAACCTGATCTACCTAGGTTCTAAGTCTCAACTGAATCACGTTCAATCTCTAACAGTCTTTTGTAGGGACGGATCCACGTGTTAGGATGGGAGTGCACGTGCACTCGGTAAGTTCAAAAATTTTTTTGTAAACGTACATGTATATACCTTAAGAAACTGCTATATAAATTATGTGCACTCTAAAGAACACAATAGCACTTTGGGCATATTGGTTTCCAATCCTGTTTTCCACAGATGTGATCCGGGATCGAATCCCAGGGTTGAGTTTTCTTTTTTTATTTTTTGTGTTATTAATTTTTAATAACAAAAGTAGCTGTGAGGAATTGAATCTTTGACCTCTTTACTTATACAGTCCACCCTTAACCACTGGGCTACTGAACTATTCTATTTATAAGGATTTAAGGTTTATATATTACCCTAAAATTCATATTTGACCTATATATTTGTATTTTCGTCATTCCTTAAGGCTTTACTAATCAGTCAATCATACACGACATTATCCGTCAGTCGTCATTGAAAGATTCTCGAGCGCTTATGTTATGATAAAGGTGTACCTGTACTATTCAAATCCTGAGTTCGCCTCTGGTCTTTTTGTAGGGAGTATTAGTCTATTAGATAAGATGTATAAAAATAGTAGTGATTATAATTTAAGTATGGCATAAATAACAGGGAAAGGACACTCACTAGTCATTTTGAAAATAAATGGTCAACATTTGATCAATTAGTCAAATTATGATCGGCCAGATCAATTTATTATCATTTAATGGACATTGAATTACTTTAACTCTCTTCTTCCTCCTTGGGCCATTTCAGCCCATCATTTAGTTTTCAATTCGTAGCCATTAATACATGGGTAAATAACATAAATATCAAACTTTAGGTAGTTAATTACATTCTCTTTCGGATTTGTTATTTATTTTTTTTCTCTTCCGAATTTTTAATGTTCTTATACATTGTTGATCATTGTTATACATTACAACCTATGTATATGAAATAACTGTTTTAACGTCATTTATGGAAAATAAATCAGCCACCTTTAATTTGTTGCACAATTAACGCCACTTATTATAATTATGATTAATGGATCCTTATCAATAACAACAAATCAAATTCAAAAAACTTCAAACAACACAAAAATTTCATTGATCAAAATTTCTCTGTTTTTTCAAGCAATTAATTTTTGTGTTCTTGAAACTCTGTTTTTCGTCAAAATTTATCAATAATATGAACATCGCAATTCTCTGAACTTTAGAGAAATTTAACATCAAAACTTCAGCTTATATTGACAAGTGAAAAGACGTACATATTTATAAATTTGACTTTATTATAATAACCTCAAATGTATAATTTAAAACAGAACAGCAGTTAACCATAACCTTATACATAACATGCTTATATATAAGATAAAACATAGCTGCAGAAGAAACATAACCTATACATAAAAAGATAACATGAAATGTGTAAGGTAAAAAATAGTAGTAGTAAACAATAGTTTTATACATAAAACATATAACATTGGGTCAAACCAAATAAATTGCATTACACAGACAACCCCTTATACATAAGTCTTACATGTATAAAATCCGAATACTTCAAGCTATATAAATTACATGTCACTGACAGCCCTTATACATTGTAGACACCTAATTTTGTCCCTCCCGAAGAACCAAGTTACACATTTTATCCCTGTCTTACCACGTGCCCTCACCCGTATTATTATATCCCATAAAAATACAACAAAATAACAAACCCACAAACAAACCTAATCCCCAATTATTCTTTTGTAACAAAATTAATCACTCCTCCTATCAATTTTGGACAACACATCATTACCCCTACCCCCCACCTCACCACCCCACACCCTACCCCTTACCCCTACCCGCGTGTACCCACTGCCCCACCCACTCTCACAATTCACTCTACATAGCACACACAGATCTGGGGGGAAAGAGAACATATACACAATACTCTCGCACACAAAAGGGGGACTCCATTTTTTTCTCTGGCTTGGGTCTTCCTCATCGTCACTGCCATATACAAACAACCATATACACATTACAGACTTCTCACATAATTCCCATTCACAGAATCGTATACACACACATACATATACGGGATTCACTCGCAAACATGGGATTGGGGGGGATTATTTTTCTTTCTGATTAATCCACTGTTAAACACATACACATAGGGTATTCTTGTCATTTTTTGGATTAATTTACACCCACCACTCTCAGAAAATCTTTCATTTCCATATTCACACACTGTCACGTATGCACAGATCGGAGAGGAAAGAGATCGAGGGAGAGGGATAGTGATGAGAGAGATATTCGAGAGAAGAGAAATTGAGAGAGATCGGAGAACAATAAGGAATTTGGTCTAAATCGTTGAGAAAAATGGCGAGAAACATTGAGCAAAACAATTTTTCGACGACGTACTGTCGGAAACATTCGTTGTTCCAGTTTTTTTATAACTCTTTTCCTCTGTTTTGTTACTTACGGAGCTTCGACTAAGTGCTAAAGATAATCCAGCACGGATTACGATGGGTTTCGGTCAAATTCGGTTGGAAATTGTTGATTTTGGTTCGTATCAACATCTTTTTTTTAGTTGGATTTGATTCCTGTTTGGGCTTGCGGGTCTCAACGCTGAGCTGGTGTCGATCATTTTTGAGGTTTTCTGTCAGGTCAAAATCTATCCAGTTTGTATTTCTCTATATCGAGTCGAGTTTGATCGTGGTTGAGGTTCGTTTGGAGGTTTTCGGATATGGACTCTTTTAATTCAAATAACATTGAGTTCAAAAGCTTTAAATTAAGGTCCAATTCTACTCTTTTCCTCTTTTTATCTCATTGACGATATCCGTGCATTGAATTGAATATCGTGTTGGTTGATCTTTATTGGTGATGAATTGTTACTTTGTTTGATTTGTTGCTGATTTCCTCGATTATATATGGTGTGATGATATGATATCATTTGAGATTTGAAATTGATAATTTGAGTACAGAATTGGAGGGTGGGAATTAAAAGATCGAATAAGATGAACGTTGATTAATTTTGATTCATTGTTGGATATTGTTGAAACTGGTAGTATTATGGTTTAAATTGTTCAATTGGTAGGCAAATACTAAGTTTGGGTAGGCAAATTGTAGAAAAAAATGGAAGATGGTGATTTGCTGAATGTGTGAATATTCGTTGAATGGTTCGTTCTATTTTAACGCACAAAAATTGAGAAAATGTATTCATTTTACTAGGGAATGCCTCGAGGTTTTATGTATTTATTCACCGGGGAATGCCCCGATGTATCATGTTGGCGGAAAATGATAGTGATGAAGGCCCGCGGTGTCGGGTAAGGCATTGGAGCTTAGTCTAGATTTAGTTTAGACTAGGATTTATATTTTCGTATTTTTCTATTTTTCGGACTGTATAATTGGACTGGACTTTACATTTTTTTTGGATTGTTTTATTTTGTTTATTGTTTGATGATTTTGCGTGCTTTTGCGTGGTTTATACATTTCTTAATGCCAAAATAGTCGACATACTCTACCAAGCGACCGTGGTTGAACCACGGGATCGAGGGGTGCCTAACACCTTCCCCTCGGTCAACAGAATTCCTTAGCCGGAGTCTCTGTTCGCAAATCAGTTTAAAGAGTCAGATGGTTTGAAAAGGATTTTTCAATGGTGACTTGGCACACCAGATTATGCCAAGTGGCGACTCTGATTTTGAATGTAAAAATAATTCTTTTTTTTCGGAACCAATCTTCATTTTGTCACTTTAATAAAAACCCTTTCGAACTTAAAATATAAATCTTTTAGAGTACGTAAAATGGGGGTGTGACATACATAATTCTTGCATGTATAAATAACAAAATGAGTCAATCATATACATTGCGTATTAATGTATGTGGAGTAGAAATAAAAGCAGTTCTCATAAAAAATGCCACTTTACCCCTAAACATACATAGCTAAACAATGTATAAGAAAGCAATAAAATTGAAAAAAAAATACAAATTCAAAAGCAAATCACAAAACCTTTAAAAGCCGAGGTCGTGATCCTTTAATTTTTTTCTTACTTGAAGATTTCGTAACTTTACCCATATACATACCATAGCTACGATAACAATGTTCTTACTTGAAGAACATCGAAGAACCCCTACCACCACCAACATAATTCGTTGAGGTTGTGTCAATCCTTCAAAGATAGATAACATCAAAGAATCACCATCACCACCAGCATGGTTCATAGGCAAAAATGGATTAGAGGGGGCACTGGCGACGTGGTTCGCCGGCAAAGAGATTGGAAAACTATGTTATATTTGACTTGTTGCGGTATAAAAAATGAAGATTATAAATTCAAACCTTTTGAATAGTGAAAATATAGTTACTTTATTTTAGGCATAAATTATGGAGCATTAGGAGTAATGAAAGGAAAATTGTGATATGTATATGGAGTTTGGAGAGAGAAAGTGTAAAAAATGGGATATTTATAATTAGTTTTGAAAAATGAAATTTTACGTAATAATAGAAAGTTAGGATTTATTATTTATGTAAAATTTTCTTAATACATATGATCCAAATACCATAAAGTTAGCTTAATTAAGTCGGTACTTTTTTGTCTTCTTCATTATTTTACTATACCTTCCTTTTTTTCAATTCATAACCATTTTTCTTTCTCATCTTTCTCAAATCCTTCGTAAAAAGAAACTATATAAGTCCTTTGATCAACAGAAAAGATAAGATTTGAATAAATGTTCATGTGTTGATTGATGTAACGATTGTACAAGACCTATATGCAAGTATGAAAAAACAAGGTAAACTGAGGCTAAACAAACATGTAATAGAAATCGTTGTCGTCTAACTGTGAGCTGTGAGCTGCTAGATTTGACCATTCGATACAATCACCTGTTTCTTTCCTTTCATCATTTTCGAAGTGAAGATTATAAGGAGGATGTGTGTATAAATTAATTTACTAAGATTTTTATTTACTAAAATGTGTATAGAAATTGTATAATTACTATACATATTTGCATAAGATTTAAATAGAAACTGCGTAGAATGTACATAGAACCTGTATATTTGTTGTATAGAATATTTATCTAAGTAATTATTTTAAACAAAAATTGTGTAGGATATGTATAGAAACTATATAATTGTTGTATAGAATGTATAAATTGTATAATTATTGTATAGAATATGTATCTGTATATGATATGTATATAAATTGTATCATTATCATATAGAATATGTATCTGTGCAGAATTTGTATAGAAATTATATTGTTATTGCATATATGTATTGTATCTAGTATCAAAATATTTATGTTTGCTATTAAATATGCAGTTATACATTCTTTTTTTGTTGTATTTTAAAAAATATTTTTTCATATTTGATTGTTAAAAAGGAAAAGAGAAAAAAGATTTTTTTCTTTTTTAAAAAAAAATTGGAAAAGAAAAAAAAGACGAAAAGAAACAATGATTTTTCTTTTAAAAGACAATTGCAACAAAAATTTTTTTTAAAAAAAATAGAAAAGCAAAGAAACAAAAGCAGAAGCATAAAGGTAAAAAATTATTGTACTTTGGTCAGCCAAAAAATGTTTAAATAGCTAAAAAGAGGAATATCAAATTCACTAACTCATTTGGTGGCATTATTTTACACTGAAGTGTTATTCTTGTCCTGCTCTCTAACTAATATAGTTATTACTTGTACATTTTATTTGGTGCTATTTATATATATAGAAAACTATACTATTAACAAGACAAGGTATCTATATATTCCTATTCTAATACACCCAGTACAATTCTTATTCTAATACAACAAATCAATCAGTCGATAAAAATTAATGTCGATATAACTAGTTCCCATTTAACATGAGTCGGATAAAGAATCTAGGATTTCGATCATATTTGACTTGGTTCTTTCATGCGTTTAGGCGCTAGGTTTCTCCTATTTTCTGAAGCTTTTTCCTCGTTGGTAAATATGATAATGTTTCATAATTTTCTTTGGAAAAATTCCTCTTTGAAAAAATCACATAAATATACATATTTAGAGCCTAAATTACAAAATATAACAGCAGTTTCAAAATGAGGTTTTTATTTACAAAATCTATCATCCACTAAAAATAACTTTTTAAAATACATATCCAAAATTTAAGGGAAAAAATATTTTTGGAATTAATTTAGGTAAATTGGCTGAGTTTATGGGATACGTATTTATTCTTTATGTTATTTTATATATTTTACCGTATATATATTTACTTCTACAGTCTTTTTCTTTAATTTTCTCGTACTTACACTTCAGCAGTGAATCTTCACCATTCTTAACCAAAAAATAAAAAAAATTCTCACCATTCTTAACAAAAAAAAAAAAGAATCCTCACCAATTTCTCCACCCAAATTAAGACAAAATTATCATAACTATTTTCTTCACTCATATTTTTTAGAGCTTAGATAGAACGCAAAAATGGTGAATTCAAAATCTGCTACGGAATGTACTCCAAGAAAAAGCGCTAGAATTGAGGCAAATCGTACTCCTAGTCCCATAAACTTTTCTCCATCGAGTTTTAGTTTGGGATCGTTCAATCCAACTTAGGTCTCAAAAATTTTGAGTCCTATTTTAATTGATAGTAATAGCCCTAAACATGGTGATAAAAGAAAGGTTAAAGATGTACCAACATTGGTATCATCAGATTCGAATTTTGAGGATGATATTTGTGGAGATAAGTTACCAAAAACGGCTGAGGTACTTTTTTTTTTGAATGATTTTTTTCTTTATTTTTTTATTTTCATTCTTATAGTAGCTCTATAATTTTTTTCTTGATTATGAATAGAAATCCGACGTTGGTAAGGAAAGGATGGTCTCTAAATTGAAATGCGTTAGATCTGAGAAACTAAGAGTTAAAAAATCAAAAGCAAAAGGAGATAAAGTGAAAGGACAATCTTCAAAGGGTAAAACAACAAAAAAAGTATGCTCAAGAGATTTTACTGTGTTAATCATAATTTGTATAGTTTAAGTTTAGATTTTGATTTCTTTCAATGTTTTGATTAGATTTAATGTAAATGCTTTATGTTTTTCAACTATTTACAATTATTGTTCAAATAAAGAAGCAAAAGATAAAGTACACAGTGGTGCTAGAACGCCAACTTCGATGTATTTAACGATATCAGGGAGCGTTTAACCAATCAGCTACAATTGTTTAGGTAATCACCTTTTGGATATTTCCTCGACTTGCCTCCAATTAAAGTTCAGCCACAACTTATTCGCAGTCTAATGTATACGAAAACAGATAATGATCGTGATGATATTTTTATTGTTAACTTCAATGGTAGTGAGCTACATTTGCTGCAATCACTGGATTAAAATGTGGTGATAAAAGTGATTTCGTAGAGGATTTCAATACTCGCAGCAAGTTGATTGATGTGTACTTCAATATGATAAACCAAGTAAATAAGGCATAATTTATAAGGATCTTTGAAGAGAAAGATTTGGAGACAGAAAAATACTTGGTGAATGATGAAGATGTTTTCAACATGACTATGTTGTATTTCATTAATATTTTTTTGCTCTCGTCACCATCAATAGATCGGTCATACCCAAATTACACTTTGAATTGGTAGAGAGTGGTGAATATGTGAAGTATCCATGGGGTAGCCTATGTTTCAACAAGTTGAGAAAATCAATTTCTCACCAGTTAAAGGATGATCCAAGCTATGTTAAATTTGAGGGTTTTTCTTTAGCTCTGCAAATATGGTTCTATGAGTGTTTATCGAAGGTTCTTCTTTCGATTGTTGTCCGTATAGACAATCCACTTCATAGATCAAGCATTTTCAATTGACGAGTATCCACGCAAATAATTTACTTTGATTTTCTCAAGAATGATATGTTCAAAAAGAATGGTAATAAGGTAATTATAGTTTCAATATTGTTAATTGTTCTCATTATTCTTAAACTTTTTCATACATTTTTATTTTATACATATTTTGAATTATTTTTTTATATTTCTCATTTTTGATATGCTAGTTCAAATATACCAATATGCTTCTGAAGGATAACGAGTTGAGAATCGTCGGAATACCAGATGGAACCAAGGTTAATTTTTCACAACCCAATCGAGATGATAACACTTCAAAAAAGATAAATGATTTTGATAAGCTATGTGAAGAAGTTGTTCAAGTGAGTATTACGATAGTTCGTTTTATGTTTCTTTAAATATATTATCATCTTTGGTTAATGTATAAATATTTTTACATTATATTTTACATTTAAAGGTTCGTGAAGATCTGAAGAATCTTCAGAATAAAGTTGATGTACAATTTAGTGAAATAAAGACTTTTATGGATGATTTAGTTAAGAAGATACTCGTTGAGATAAGTTTATAAATGAAAAAGTCAATTCAAAATTTAGAGAATGAAGATCCAGTGGTAAGTTTTTTTTTAATTTTTTTTATTAGTTGTATATAATGTAGAAACAAATTCACTATACATTATATCTAGTTTTTAGCAATTGACATCTGCATATGAATTGAATTTGATATTGTCGAAACATATGAATTTAGAAACCACAAAGAAGGGAGAACATTGATGTTTAATGTGATGTTGTTGGTCACATATTTGTTCATCCCTCAGATAGTCTTGGAAATCACTTGAAAGAGAAAAATGTTTCAACATTTACTCTAGACGTATCTGAACATGTCGATCCACAAAATGCCTCTACTTTGAAAACGACAAGTTAGATTCAAGATTTTGCTAGCATTAATTACACGTCTATAAATTTTTCAGTATATAGTATGATATTATTCTGATATTTATGTAAATATTATAAAGGTGTTACACATATATTATTATTCATCTATATAATAGATTGTAAGATATATTATTATGTACAGTATAATAAAGAGGTTGATGTATTACAGGTAAAGTAATTATTGAATTGAAAGTTTCTTCTGATAAGTCTCTTGCAATGGTTGAATGTGAGTTGCCTCCTTCTATAAAAGATGAATTAGTTCCTATTGAAGCAGGAGTGACAGATACGTTGACACCAATTTTACAAATACGAAAAAGGATTGCCAAAAAATATATCCAATCATCATACACGAATTTAAGTGAATCTAAAAGCATCTCTGAAAAGACACTTGTTTACTTTTTGACAAAACACCCATTTGTCAATCACATTGGGTTTGATATTGACGATCAACTGATCGAAGTGTTTATAAAATGAGTTTATGATAAAGTATCTCACAGGAAAAATAGGTCAATGTAGTAAAATTTATTTATAGTATAAACTAATTTTTAAAGATGGCTATTTCGATCACTTATATTGATTTTTGCTGGGCATCAGTTTTTTCAGTAGCTAAGAATAAGATAGATCCTCCTATGAATTTTGGAGTAGTTAAAGTGGATCAAATAAATTGGTTCTACCTTATGATTTAAATTGGACAACCTTGGAGAGACTTGATACTTTCTTTCATGTTTAATATAAGTAATTTAAGCGTAATTGTGTATAATCTGGTATGTAATTTGAATTTTATGAACTGATGTGAAATATTTATGGTAGTGTCATGTTTCATTTGTTGTTGTTTCTTATGTTTTTTATTCTGATTCTCTTAAAAGTGGCCTGATGATTTTGATATAATATAACTATTACTGTGATTTTTCCTACATCCTAATAGCATGTAGATGTGTTGATATATTACTTGCACAAAAAAACTAAGTACGGATCAGACAATCAAACAAGGATTACTGCTACTGACTGTTTTTTCATCAAATGGATTGAACAAATTCATGATAAGTGGCAGAACAACCAAAGAGACAACAATTTAATAACTCCAGATCATCAAGTGGTACAATACATTAAAGGCTTAAAGATTCTTGCGGATATTTCTTGGAATTTTGTGGATTATGTGTGCATCCCTGTAAATTTTTGTAATGCATTTCACTGGGTGCTTGTTTTTTTTTTTTTTTTTTTAATTAAAAGTAGGTGTCTATATGTCTTCGATTCTATTGGTGGAGGGCGTATTCACTCAGCCAGGCTTACAGCCTCGGTTGAAAAGGTGGTTGGCAAATTTTCAAAAATGATTCTCCTTTTCTTCATTAGTACTGGATACTATGATTAAAGGAATGACATTGACTGAAATAATGTTGAAGATTATGTTGATGTTGAACCAGAAGAACCATTGGAATATGTGCTGCAAAATTCAATACCACAATAATCTGAAAGCTCAAAGTATGTTGATTTAATTGTTAGTTATATGAAGTATTTATCATTATTCTTAAAATTACTATATAAATATGTTTTTTAGTGATTGTGGACTATATACCTGCGCATTTACATAGTATATAAGCAGAGATTTTTTGGACATTACAAAGGTCAAGTTTGACCCGTTATCTTTTCGGATATGATATGACACATTGCTTTGAAATTACGGCAGGAGAAAACAAGATGATTGTGCTATCAGCGAACGTGAAGTTATTGGCAACTTTATTAAAAATCATGGTGGACTAACACTTTCAAAAGAATCTGCAACTGTTACCAAAATGAAGAATTAGAGATTATTAAGTTTATTCTTCATGATCTTTGTAAATACTTTAGTTTATATTTTGAAACATTTTGTTTATGAAAACATCTTGATTTTTTGGTGATCCAGAAATTTGTTGCACAAAATATTGACAATGAAATTTGTTCTAGTAATGTTATTTTTTGAGATTTGAAAATTTGAAATCATTATCATACCGTAAGTTCATGAGGTTATTTAGCATATAAGTTACCGCATACCAGACACTATATCGTTATCGTACCGTATTTTCATGAGGTGACTACACATCGAAGTAATGTCTTACCATTTTAGATAAACCATGGGTACTAATCTATATTGCTCGTACTCTGCAAATATGTTTAGATGTGGTTTTCATATTCTCCAGAATTATTATTCTTGTGGAGAATTCATTATTGTGTGGTCTCAAAAATGAAGAGTTCACGCAACTTTGACGTTAATGACATTTCACCAATCCTTTGTTTCCTTTAACTAAAACAATTAAACAAAAAGAACTCATCTCCTTTATTTTCTTATTTCCCTTCTTTCAATTAAAATAAACCCAAAAAATTAGTCAACATATTTAATTCATAATTCACACCAACTTTGGAGTAATATGTCAACAGTGGAAATAAATAAAATAAAATAAAATAAAATAAAATATTAGAATAGCTTTCTAGTATTCTGATATCATCAATCATTGAAAATAAACTAAACCAAAAGACATTCAAAATGAATAATATCAACAAGTGAACATCATTTTCTTGGCGGAAAGTTCCTGTATGTTTTCTTATTATGACCCTCTGTACCACATTTGCTACAAGTCACTTTAGACCTCTTGAACTTGAACTCATTAAATGCTTTCTTCCTGTTATAACTTGGTGGCCTGCCTGATTGTCTCTTTGCATCTGGAGGCAATATTCTATCTTCCAACACATGTGTTGGTATTTCCCATTTACTTTTGCAAGGAAGTGGTTCAACAAGAATTGCATATGTATCCTGAAAAATTCTTTTGTTGTAGTAGGCTGAAGAATAGTCCTCTAAAAGTTGGTTTCTGTACTGAATAGACGCTATAACATGTCCACAAGGTAATTCATCAAGTTAAAATCTTTCACAACTACACTTTCGATTTCGAAGATACACTGTGAATCACTTCGATCCATTAGTAATAGTATGTAGGTATTCTGTGGATGCTCTTACCTGCATTAATAAAGACGTTACAAGAAATAAATTTCTACACCTGTTAATTCTTAAAATTAACATTTTTACATTTAAATTGTATCCATACTTACAGTCATGAATTTTAATAAAAGTCGAATTTCCACCAACATATCATTGTATTTTTTGGTAAGAACTGTGAAAATATTTCTTTCTTCTTCACTATGTTTTTCATTTCGTGTTTCAATAATTTCCCTAACAAACTCCAGCAATGAAACCACCGGTATTTTTCTTGCTTGCTTTAATGTATTGTTAAAAGATTCTGCAATGCTAGAAGTCAAAGTCCATGTCCTTCTAACGGTTGCATGTGCTCGAGACCATTTATGACACCTAACATTAAATAAATATTTTCGCGCCTTTTTGCTTATTTGGTCCATCCTGCTCATTAATTCTTTAAACTCTTGAAATGTGTATGCCTTAGCCATACTGAAGAATAATTTACTCACCTCTTCTGAAGTTGTGGTATTAGTTTGTAAATTATTCAATAAATGATAAATACAAGCATAGTGAGTAACCCCAGGATACATCGCGGCAGTAACATTCCATATACTCTGATTTCGATCTGAAACAAAGCATATATTCTCTCTTTCTCCATAAGCAATTCTAAAATACTCAAAAAACCAACTCCACAAGGCATCATTCTCTGAATCAACTATAGCATATGCTAGCGGTAATATGTGACCTATAAACATACAGAAATTTTATATAATTCATAAAACAAAATAATTAATTCATGATATATACTATGAATTTTTAATAACATTTTGGTACTTCAGTTTCTATATCATACTCACAGAATTTATAATGAGATCATCCTTACAAATTTTTTCATACAGCAATGTTTAACTCTTGTCATAACAGATTTATAGGATGTCAAATAAGCAATTTACACTTCATATTTGTGAATTTTGTTAGTAAAAAAATATTAAGAAAAAGTGATCATACCTCCTGCATCCAATGTAGTTGTTGTTAGCATAGTACCCTCATAAATTGATCTCAGATCTGTGCTGTCAATCACCACTATAGGTCTACAATACTCTCATCCTCTTATACAAGAATCTAGTGCAAAAAACACATACACAAAAAGATCTTCGCCTATTTTTTTTAATCTAACAGTCGTACCTGAATACGTCGTTTCTAAAATATATAAATATGGTGGTATTTCACCATATGATTCTGCAGGGTCACCTCGCAATATAGTGGTTGCCTTTTTCTTGCCCTTCCAAGCTTGCATGTATGTCAAGGAAATACCATGTGATAATTTCATTTCAACTATTATATCCCTTGGTGTGTACATGATTTTTGAATCAGCAAGCCGTTCTATCAACATACTTTCAATCACGTTGGTAGTTACTTGACGTTCTAAATAGATACTGTCCTTCAACGTACAGGAATGTTTACCGCAAAATTCTTGAATCTTGAAAATCTCTCTTTCATTCATACTTGAAGCTTTTAGACACCACGAACATTCATCGAATGTGCAATTAAGATAATACCTATTAATTTACAATTCAACATGTAAGTCATTAATATAATTAGTAAAACTAATAACACACCATATCAACCTCATACAAATATTTCAAAAGCATTCTAACCTCTTATGACAGGATCTAGTGGCAATGAATCGAAATTGCATAAAAAGTGAGTAGTGCTTCATAACTTCTGAAAGTGTGTGCTTATCAATGTAGACTTGACTTTATTCGACTACCTCATTTTGAGGATTGTTGATTAGTTCAACTCCATTGAATTTCAAAACATCATCTTCTATACTAGGACTAATGCCACTCAAACGAATTGCACCGGATGTGCAAAGCGGGTAGATTTTCATATTACTAATATTTGATTGGTAACTACATTGAGCATCTGTACGAAAGTCAAAAGCATCCATAGCCCTATCTATACAAGTGATACATAAAGGAAACTTTGAAAATAAATTCATGTTATATATTTTTTTATCTAGATAAACTTG
>NC_061122.1:196648745-196651133 GCF_002878395.1 Capsicum annuum | reverse complement strand
TTTTTTCAACTTGTAGGAACTGAATTTCATCTTTAGAGAATAATTTAAGATTTATTTTTAAATTACTAACCTGATACGTCTCATCTTTCGTCGTAGAGAATCAGTATTGCAGTGTTGCTACCATCTTCCATACCTGTAAATTGTTCCTTGAGAAATCAATTTTTGATCAGTTTATTTCAATTAGTGAATGGTATCAGTGAGGGAGACACAGTGATATATAATAAAAAGGTAGAAATCGTGGAGATGATTTGCAGTGCATGAATCGTGGAATTGTAAAATCAATTGGAGAAGATTAAGGATGAAATATTAACCGATTAATTTTCTTACGTTATTCATGAATTTTTTTATTTTACCTAATTTAATAGGTTTTGTAATTTTTGTAGTGACATATTTTGTAAAATAGAATCTACTGGTAGATTTTGTAATTTAGGCTCTAAATATGTATATTTATGTGATTTGCCCATTTCTTTCTCATGTTAGATTGAATTTATTACAATCCTAATTTTTCAATTAATCCTTCTACATACTTGCAATCTACCTTGGCTTGATCGGTATTATTATCCAATTAATTGTAAAGGACTTGTTTCCCCGACATTTTCTTCACCATTGTAATGCACTCTTGATAACAATTCGTTGTTGGAGACATGAAAAAATTAGTTCCCTTGTAGTATTTTATTATGAACACTATCAGTTCTTTGTTGAGATATATGAAAGGCCCGATTCTTGCATATGTTTGTTATATTTTGTCACTTATTGGTTAATCATCAATACTTCATATTGTTAGTCATACCATACAGCTCTCTAGCTCACATCGCTCTCTAACTCAGGCTCTTAGCTCAATATTTAGTCCTACATACTTTGGATGCTTCCTAACTAATGGTAGTCTCACGAGTTTCAAACAACTTAAGGAATGCAAGTCTACAAGACATAATTCATATACGTCATTATACAACTAATAATTCGAAACAATTGAAGGGTTTTTGTGTCAGGTCATTATCACACACGTATTATACATACTATTCGATACTATTCGTCCTCATAGTTAATCATAATGCTAACAATATTGGATGTGTCTGACAACTTTGCAGAATCTAACTACATTGAGTAGAAAATGCGAAAAGAAAAAGTATCGCTGCCCCAATGGAAAGGAACCAATAATAGATGTGAAGCTACCAATTTAGAGTTCCTCAAATCAACATCTTGCAACAAAGGAAAGGATCAGGAATCATTATTTACGGAGAAAGGATCGAGATCAAAAGGAATGACAGGAGCATATTTATGGTCCAATTTCATTCTTGAAAAAAAAAATATCTTACATCCTATTTTTAAAGATCAAATCTCTTAGGTTGCCCTTTACTTTTAAATTTTTCCAGCAACTACTTGCGTAAAATCTGCTATTTAAAGGCATGAAAGATTGAGAAAGAAATATACATCTTGTCTCAATCTTTTTTGGCTTTTTGCTCTACTTCTATTAAACATTATAATATCTATAGCTTGTTGTGTATCAAAAAAAGATACATTATAATATCTATAGCTTGTTGTGTATCAAAAAAAGATGAGAGAAGATAATATAATTGGTGAGACATTGTATCAAATCAAGAAGAGAAAGGAAAAGATAGTGTCATAAGTCAAAAAGATATACTCCCAAATCTTTTTTTGCTCTTATTCATAAAAAAGCTATTAGAATACCTTGCAATAGTGAGGACTGAAATAAGACCTATTATGGGTCCAAAGCAGTATAAAATATCTGATGTCAAGTTTATACTTCAGCATTTCCAATTATGCATTTACATTGCTTCTTCAATATTGTTATAAAGTTGACTGACTGTTATGATTAGTCGTCTGAGAAAATTGAAAAATAGCAATTACTTCCCCTATTACACTTTCAATTATTGTTATTTTAATACACTATTCAATACTATTCTTATTCTAATTAATATATTCCATTGATTAAAATAGTGAAAATACATCAAATCTCCCTTAACTTGTCAGCAAAACTTATTTTACACCCTAAACTAATCGGGCAATTTAATACCCTCCTTAACAACTTTCAAGTGAATTAATTACAACCCTAAACACATAATACCACTCTCACTACGGAGAGTGCAATACACATGCTCACACACCAGCGCCACGTACGAAAAGTATTTTTAAAAAATAATTATTTCATATATAATTTAAAACAAATATACATATATATAATTTTTTTAAAAAAATGTTTTATTCTTTACCCCCCTCCACCCCACCTTTTATTTGCAATCCACTTCAACCCCCCCTCCCCCTCATCTGCAACCACCCCATCCACCCCCCAAATGTTTTTTTCTTCAACCTCCCCACTCCCTTCCCCTCATCATCAACCGCACCCCCACCCTCAATTAAAAAAAAAAA
>NC_061122.1:196638955-196648645 GCF_002878395.1 Capsicum annuum | reverse complement strand
AGGATAGATAAGGCACCGATTCAATTGACGTTTTGATACTCAAAATCAAAGGGCAATTCGGAATTAACAGTAAAACTTGATCTTTTTCATTTTCATATTTTTCTCCTTTTTGCTTATTTTTCTTGGATTTTTGGATTTTTAAGGTATTGGAAGTGGGGAAAAATGGAGGGTCGAAGATATCATCTTCTTGATTTGACTGAGAATGGAATAGAAAACGGGACATGTTTGTTAAGAATAAGGATGGTGGAATATTGCGAATTTTGGAGAAGAGAGTACCATGTCCTTCATTGGTTATACCTCGCCATGGGAGGAGCTTCATCATTCTCCCACTGGACAAAGTGGGCCCTTATAAAAAAAAATTCATGATTTTTTTTTGCCACGTCAGCCGTAAGGGTTGAAATTAATTCAAAATAAAGTTATTAAGGGAGTATATAATTGTCTGATTAATTTAGGGTCTAAACTAAGTTTTGTTGACAAATTGAGGAGGAATTTGATGTATTTTCTCATTAATATAACAAACCAAACAATCTTATCACAACCTTGTTACTTAATTGATCACAACATTACTAATATACCCTATTTAATACTATCCTTATACACCCTAAATTTTATCAGGATTAACCCTTGTTGTACAATAATTTTTATAAGTTCAATAAAGCTGAGAGTGAAATCCCCCTTGGTAAAAAGCTAATTACCTGAACGTCATTGCTATTTCTGATATTCCTTCAGATCAGGGTTGCTCAAGCAAAGAGCTATCTGTGTTAAGCTTGAACGCTCTTTTGTTAGAAGGTTTCCAAATTAATGTGAATCAATTTGATATAGTAATAATTATTGTTTCTAGTAAGCTAAATGATACGTCACAATGTTATTTCACAATTTAAAAATCATTATTTTTCCATTGAAATTTTCAATCGGAAAATGTTCAATAACTATTTTCACATATATTTTAATTGAATCAATGAGAAAGAAAAACTAGTAATATTTTCACAAGAAAAAAGATTAGGAAGCTTCCCATTGCTTTGATGGGGATATGTTTTCCACCATGCGTTTTCCCAGTGAACTGATTCGATGAAAAATAGATGGCAAAATCATATTTACAAACTCAAATTTTCCGGGTGCTTTGTCAATTTTGGTGTTGGAACTGGAACCCCCACCCCCACCCCTCACCCCAACACACACCTCCACTTACCAGGGGAGTCAGGAGAACTCATGTTGCAAGCATTTGTCCAAAGTTGGTTCCATTTGGACTATCAAAGAAATGTGCTTGATGTTTTCATTAGCATAGCCACACTACAAGTGATTGATTGGAGATGCTGAGTCCCATGAGAGAGGAAGTTATTGGTGAGGAGTCTTTCATGTGTTAGCATTTTTGCCCCGATTTTCTTACTAAATTCAAGTTTTACTTTTTCTTGTAAGAAAAATAAAAATAACCATAAATACTTTTACTTTTCTTGAAAGAAAAATATAAAACTTTTTTTTATAATTGGCTAACCTTTTTCTTGGAGGAAAAGTTTTGGACATCTATAAATAAAACACCCTACTCATACCTCAACACATCAGCATCCACAATATAGTCATCAAAGAGTCTGGTTTAGGGGGAGATTTCTCCCAATAGGTTTAATATTTTTTTAATATTAGATTTTATACGTAGACTAATTGGCCAAATCATATAATAATATTATATTTATAGTATTGTTTTCTTTGTTGTCTGAATTATCACCACGATAGTTTGCAACTAATAGCTTCCACATGACGCCCTCTCGATTTCGAACCCAACATCATGATGGAGAAAGTTCACATGAAGAACTTGATCTTGTTGGGGGCCAAAAGTCTCCGAATCCAGTTAAATTCCTTATCAGAGTAATTTGTGTTGTTTCTTCTGATATTCTTATCATAGGTTGATACCTTTAACAAGTCGTAAATACTAGTATCAATATTTCGCTAATCATTGGTGATAGTTAAGGTAGGAAATTCATGCTTTCAATAGTTTATGTATGAAACTCAGAAAAACTGAGATAGTTACAAAAAATTTTAGGGAGCATACTTTATATAGACCATAATTAAGGGAAGAAAATGACCCATCTGCAGACCGCAAAACCAGACTGCAAATACAAAATTGGTCTTGTTAGTTGCAAAAAGAGACAGAAGTAGGAGACCAAAATGCTATGACCTTCTGCGATCGCATTGTGATATACGATCAAGAATCACTCCTAGTCAAGTTCAGATTTGTGGAACACTCAAGCCCATTTGAGGATCTAACATATGATTTGAAATATGTAATTTGACAAACATATATCCGGCTTAAAGAAAAAGTTTGAGTTAATATATAAGCAAAGTGAAAAGTCATCAAAATCATCCTAAATTATATAAGTCACTTACACACTTAAATTAACATGGTGACCTAATACACACATATTCTTAATAAGGGGTCATTTGGTAGTGTACAAAACTAATGCAAAATAGGATGTATTAATAATGTTTGTATTAGTAATGCTAGTATTAATTACTTGTTTGTTTTGATATATTAGAAATAACATTTCTTACATAACTTTTATAAAAAATATTTGTTTACAAAAATATCCTTCTTTATCAATCAAGGTATTAAGCAATAAAACCTAGCCATCACATAGCCACATGAGAAATATGAACAACATAGTCCAACTACAACAATATTAGAAAGTGAAAACAACGAAACGAAGCAAGAACAAGGTGTGGAGATACCTTCCGACGAGCAGTGAACAAAGCGTTCAACTAGCAGTTTTGAATTGGCATAAATCGCTGATTATGACAGAGAAAAAACTATATCAAATTGTAAAATATTGGGTAAAAAAAAAGACAAAAGAGATAGAGTTAATGGAAGTACTAACAAAGTTGAGAAAAGCAAATAATGCTTGATCAAGTGAAAGGCAAAAGATGTGGAGAAAATATCTCTTGTTTTTCCATGGCAAAGGATACAGAAGAGAGGTTCATATAGAGAAACAGCGAGGGTACAATGAAAGGAGGAATTTGAGGGGTAATTTTGTCATTAACTAAATTAATGTATGTGTAGAAATTCTTTATATTATTAATACATAGGAAAATAGTGGTATAAATAATGCATAACATAATAAACAATAGAGTGTATAACTAGTGCAAGTATTAGTTATATTTAGATTGAAAAATGATACCAAATAAGATATTAATAATACACAAAATTAATACATGCATTATTTTTTTTAATATACTCTACCAAACGATCCCTAAAAGTGAATTTAACTTCACTCTAAATCTGACATGGAAATAATGCTAAATTAAAAAAGAAGAAGTGCGTCTGAAAAAAAAAAAGCCAAAAACTTTTTAAAACCCCACCCCGCGCATACTCTCTTCTTCACCAGAGCTTTAATTTTTTTTTTCTCTCATCTTCCTTTCTTCAACATTTTTTTAACTAAAAATTATACAAATACATGACTTATATTTTCAATATTACAAAAAATTCTAACATATACACAGAATGTTATGTATATGTCAACTATGTTATGTATATTAATAGGGAGAGAGAGTAAAGTAATTAAAAAAATAGGAAAAAGTGTAATTACTTTCAAAAGGGTTGGTATTTATGTTATTTATACTTTTGCAATCACTCCTCTCTTGCTATGGTTGATGGAGAAAAAAAATTCATGATAGTTTATGGAGAGAAAAGCAAATAAGATTGAGGGTGGAATCCTCTCCGGTCGAAAGTTTTTCCGATAAGATATTTGAAATTGATTAAATCTTATTGCTCCCATCATCAAGTTAAAAATCAATTTTTCAATTTATTTTTATATTTCTGTTCTTTCTCCATCAAAGTTTATGGATTTTGCTCATAATTCAATCTTTTAACACTTCTTTTAAATTTATCTTCTCTCTATAAAATTCTCTTTCAATTTTGTTCAAAATCAATAATAGTATATTAAAATTGCTCAAACTTTGTTTCGGTGTCCGTGGTGAAATTAGTGGTCGGTGAGGCACATTGATTTTGGTGACAATGAGGGTGTGATATTTGATGTAGAGTGACACAATTATTAGGTGGTGATGGTGTTGTACAGCAAAATCAATTGAATTGGATGAAGTTATTGCTTGATTGTATTGATTTTATATAGTTATTGCTTGATTGTATTGATTTTATATAGATAAGGGAAGAAGATGATGGCATTATGAGAACGACCATGGAAGCTTGGTTTAGGTGGAAAAAAAAAGGGGAAGAAGAGAAAGTCAAAAATGAATGAAAAAAAAAAAGTGAAATAAATATAAAAATTACACGTTTGACTTGAATTTAATAGGCCGGCGCATGTAAATCATGCAGGAGTATGCGACTGGCTTTGAACATTAGAGGGGCTATTAAATTCACTTCTAATAAGAATAGGTGTGTAATAAGTCGTCACATCAGTTTAGGTGTGTAAGTAACTTTTTGAGTATAATTTAGGGTGATTTTGATGACTTTTCCCGATAAGCAAATAAGAAAGGTAAAACTCCTGCCTAAAAATATTCTTTCATATGATACTGATACCGATCCACTAAGTCGCTCTGCCATGGTTCATAAAATGTTGCATGTCCATGGTACAATATTGGTTGCTATTTTAGTGTTTTTCACACGTATATCTATGTTAGATGTCGAAAATACTGAGCACTAAGCTCCTATAATATAGGCTCCATGTGGCTTTGATAGCTGCCAAGAAGGAAATCTACTGTATCGCCCCAATAAATCAGTCTACTAAACTTGGTCTTGCAGGATATACCATCTCAGAGGACAACTCTAAGTTAGGTGAGCTGCAACAAACTGTTCATAGAGCAAACTGAATGGAAGACAACCCTTCTTCAAGAACTTATAATTCGTCATGCTTATATACATGTCCTGCAGTAGGAACGAATTTTGTGAATGTAAATCAGTCAGAGAATCTTGATTGCAACAAGTATGCAAATTAACTGCAAGTGTTCCCTGCCCTCCTCTACAACGACAACAAAAGCATGCCCATGTAATCTCACAAGTGGAACTGGGGAGGTTAGAGCGCACACAGACCTTACCCCCACCTTGCCCTCGGCTCAAGAAGAAGCATATCAAAGCAGATAGTACAGAAAGAATGACAAATAGTGTGATCTGATGTAAAAAACTGAAGGACGAAAAACTCATACATCATACTCATGATAAAAACTCGCCATTTGTTTACAATAAGCGGCAGAGATACAGTGGTGATCAGTTTTGATTCTGTTAAGATATTTGTTCGATTGATTTTAAGTGGGAGATACACAGCACAAAATTCTGACACTGGATCGACTACATTTTAGCCTCTGATTCTTGATAACATTTTAATTCTGGATAGTGGCATTTCTTTCAACACTCTTTGGAAAAACGATTTTCTTGAACAGAGGGTCTATCAGAAACAACCTCTCTACCCCACACAGGTAGACCGGTAGAGATAAAGTCTGTGTATACCAACCCTCCCAGACCCCACTTGTGGGATTATACTGGGTATGTTATTGTTGTTTTTAATTTCAAGTTAGTAGGTTCTGCAGATAGGGGCGGAGCCACCTTGTACCAAGGGTGGTCAGGTGGACAATCTTTGCCGGAAAATTGTATCATGTATATAGATAAAATGCTATTCTATATGGTTAAATATAAAGGTTTGAACAACCTTAACACATTAAGGGATGTAGCTTAGTGGTGCTAAGTGTTCAGTAAAAGCCAAAGGTGGGGGTCTGCACACAGGATCAATCCCCACCGGCTGCAACCATTTATCTATTTTTAAAGGAACTTCTATTTTATTGAACACCCTTCCTAAAATTTCTAGCTCCGCCACTGTCTGCAGAGAATTTGCTTGGTACATCAACCAAGCAAAGACAGGTACTATTTTTTAAAATATTTTTTTGTCTTTTCTTTTGTTTAGGTCGGAAATTAGGGGAGGAGGGCATTTGCACCGGAGAGGAATGACATTTTCCTAGTTATGTGAACAACTTTTGAGGAAGCAGGAAAAATAAAATGTCAAAATCATGAAATTGGTTTCAGGATACTTCCATCGCAATTAAGGGTTTTTTGCGCATACAGTTACAGAACAATTTTAAATTTAGTCCCTTCTTATCGTGCTCAACTCATTTCATCTTATAATTTAAAGATGAGCTAATCTAGTTCCTAGAAGAAAAAGTAAAAACAAGTGCCAGACATAGACACCTATAGTCTCATCTCCAACCCTGGGAGGTTTCGAGGAAGCATTTCAAGAAGTTCAGAAGCAAAAGAGAAGAGGCAGTGAGTGGCAAAAGCCAGTGAAACTGTTAGGACCTCATTTCTGTTAATCCCAGCGGCAGAAGAATTAATTTGTCTCAATCAAGAAAAGCTTAAACATGGTATGCAAGATGGCACCTGGATGCTATTTGGCTAACTGATAACCAACACATGCAATTTACCCAGAGTTACTCAAGCATTTCATGTAGGATCTAAAGAGTACTGATAACTAACCAACATATCACAGCCAGCAAACCGAAATCATCACACAAGTCATAGCCAACAAAAGCCAAATATCATCACTCCTTTTCTTTTGCATGTACATAATTAAAAACATAACCGGGGTTTAGTAATTTGACCTGATGAAGTCCTTTTAAAGAAGAAAGAGATTTCCCGTGCAGCAGACTGAGGTGAGTCAGAACCATGAACACAATTCTCCTGTAAATTCAGCCCACATATGGCTCTGATACTGAATGTATAAAGACACGGGTTAAAGAAACATGTCTTATTCAGAATTAACAAAAGCCTAATAATATTTTTTTGTTTGGATAAGTGTAGGTATTATATTAATGAAAACAACACCAAGTTGGTTACAAGCAACTTAGACTGAAACTTCTTTAACTATGTACTATGTATGCAGTCAATGAAGTCAAAGGCACCATCAACAACTTTAACATCTTCAATCACAATTCATGGGGGCAGCCCGGTGCACAAAGCATCCTGCGTTAGCAGTGGGGAAAGGGCGGGCCATTCTCCAAGGGATGTGACGTAGACAACCTACCTAATACAAGCATTAGTGACTCCTTCCATGGCTCGAATCCTGACCTATAGATCACATAGAGACGATTTACGAAAGCACGTGACAAGAAAGGGAGAAGAAGCTAGCTGATTTAGGTATTAAGTTAATCATATGTAGGAGAGACAGAATTTGGAAAAATATCAGTGAAGGCAATAATGTAATGCCATGAAGGAGAAACCTTTTTGGGGGAAATCAAGAATTACACGTATTTTACAATGTTTCAATTTTCAAAAGCAAATCTTTGATAAAAGCATTTTCTAACGAGTTAAAATGAGGTAGTACCTCTTTTCTATAAGGAAGGCAAACTCCTGCTATGGCTATCTATTTACTTTCTAATCTTCTAACTATATGGTCCATGTAATAGTACAACAACAACAACATACACAGTGTAATCCCACAAGTGGGGGTCTGGGGAGGATGGAGTGTATGCTACACCTTACCCCTATCTCGGAGAGGCCGTTTCTAAAAGATCCTCGACTCGAGCACCGTTTGAAGAAAAAAACGGAACACGGAAATGCAAGCAGTAATAACTAACAACATATGAATGCAAAATGGAAAGCAGAACACAGCATCCAGAAAAGGGAACAGTAGCAACAACAAAATAATGCAATAAACGAAGTACAACTATACAAGAAACACGTGGTAATAGAAAACAAAGAACATGAGCCCATGTAATAGTACCAGACATTAAAAATAGGAAAAAAAGAAGAAGAGAGGAGGTCTAAACCTGTGAGGATGAGTAACCTTTGCCCTGAGTGGGTCTGTTGGGCCAATTAATGTACGCCAGTCAGCTATGGCATTCCCTTTCTCCAGAACCATTATCAACACTGGACCACTGATCATAAATGGTCAATGAAGGAAAAAAACGGATGAGAAGGGAGGAGGAGCAGTCAGCAAAAATTCTCATGAGAATCCGTCCATGAAAGTATTTTAATTCAGCGAAATAGCAAACATCCGATAGACAGATTGTTCACTAATTTTTCAACTTCTGTTACTGCAATGAAATTACTAACAAGTGGATATATGGACAAAAGACCTTTTTTCTCAATAAAAAAGGTACTTTATTTGAAATGGATAAGAAGGCACCAAGCTGGTGCAGTAACAGAGTCTCAGTTATACAACAACAACAACAACAATATACCCAGTATAATCCCACAAAGTGGCGTCTGGGGAGCATAGCGCATACACAGACCTTAACTCCACCTCAGAGGTTGATAGGCTGTTTCCAAATGATGTATCAGTTATATAAAACTAATCTTCGAACCAACCAAAAGATTCGTACATCTTTCTACAGTATTTACTTCTTTGATAAATAGTTCTTGTAGATGTTTACAGAGGAAAAACATAAAACAAATGAAGAGGAAAAGAGAGATGTTTTTATTATGCTGCAAAGAAGCTATTTAAATACAGCAAAATCCTAACAAACTGCAGTAACTAATTCAGTAACTCAAAAAAACTGAACTACCTAATTAATAGGAACTAAGTCCACCAACAGCTATATGCCTAAAGACTAGGAAAATCATAACTGAAAAACTACTACAGAAAATTCTATCTTTGAAAACAGAAAAAACACATCGGCAGCCATGTAAACATCGGCAGCCATGTAATCATTCCAACCCAGCATTAGTTAACAGCTCATGTGGCAGACTTCAACACTCCTCCTTGCATCAAGAGCTGCAAATTCCAAGTTTGCTTCTCAAGAATTCAAATTTGCTTGCTGGAAGAGCTTTCGTAAAAATATCAGTCGGCTGCTCTTCCGTTCTGCAATATACCAGATTCACTAGACCATCCTTTTGCACTTCTCTCAGAAAATATAGCTTCACAAATATCTCAGTGCTTTTGTCCACAAATATCTCAGTGCTTTCCTTCATCTCCAAACCAAGATCACAAAAGATTTTTCTTATCCATAAAGCTTGATTGACCGCAGCTGTCGCAGCATTGAATTCTGCCTCTGCAGTTGATTGAGCAACAATCTCTTGTTTTTTCGAACACAAAGAAAAACATCCTGCGCCAAAAATAAAACAGTACCCTGAAGTACTTTTCATATCATCAGCAGAACCACCCCAATCACTATCAGAAAATCCCTGAAGTTTGAAATTCTGACACTTGCTAAATTTGACTCCATAATCTATGGTGCCTTTGACATATCTGAGCACTCTTTTTGCAGCTTTCATATGCAATTCACTTGGAGAATTCAAAAAACAGGACAGTACACTTACAACATACAATATATCTGGTCTTGTTGTTGTAAGATACATCAAACATCCTATCAACCTCCTGTAGCTTCCTTCTTGTACTCATTCAGCACCATCATCCTTCATTAGCTTCTCTCTTTGATTCATAGGTGTGTTCATACTCTTGCATTCTTCCATTCTAAATCTTTTTAGAATCTCCTTCATGTATTTCTTTTGACAAACAAACACTTCATTCTGAGTTTGCTTAATCTCCATTCCCAGAAAATAGGTCATCTCTCCAAAATCGGTCATCTCAAAGACTTTCATCATCTCCTCTTTGAATTCTTCAATCAACACTATATTATTTCCTGTCACAAGTAAATCATCAACATACAGAGAAATAATAATAATGTTAGAGCCAACTTTCTTGACATAAAAAGTCGATTCACTTAAGCTTCTTTCGAAGCCTAAGTCTAGCAAATGGT
>NC_061122.1:196621356-196635955 GCF_002878395.1 Capsicum annuum | reverse complement strand
GTCCGAGCAACATAACTGAAGTCTGAGTAATGATGTACAAGGGACCTAAGAAGCAGCTAAAAGTCAAGTTTTGGGCTAGAAGTACTCCAGATTAATAATATGATTCCAATTAAATCCTTGACCTTAGAGCGGCAGAGCAAAGACTTTTTTCAAGATAATCGACCTGGATCCAAATCATCAACTTGGACTCTGCTGAGTTCTAAAAGATTTTAAGGACTGTTGTGGTCCGGCCCCTTCCCCGAACCCCGAGCATAGCCGGAGCTATAGTGCACTGCGCTACCCTTACCCTTTTTCCCTCATACCTATAAATACCTATAGCAATCACATTAGTTTAGGGAGTTCCTCGTTTTTTTTTTTGTTTTTTTTTTTTTTGGAGAAGTGTAGTTTTAAGAGGCCAGAGATTGATCCCATGTTCTTCTTCTTGAACTTCAACTTGCATCTTTAGGGTAAGATTTCTTTTACTCCATGCTGTTTCTTTTTTTTTTTCTTCGGCAAATTCTTAGCGTAACAATATAGAAGGGGAGCTTTGGAGTAACTGGTCGAACCAAGGAAACAACCTCTTGCAGAAATGCAAGGTAAAGCTGCCTTTGTGGTCTGGCCCTTCCCCGAAACCTGCTCAAAGCGTGAGCTTAGTGCACAGGCTGCCCTCTTAGAGAAACAGTATAGATGTACTCAACAACCACTTGATACCAAATTAAACCAGCCTACAACCTATACTATAAACATGCAGTTTATAGTTCCTCAAAGAACCAGTAAGTTGCTTGAAGCAAGACATGAAAAAAGAAAAAATAACACAACAGAGATACGAATTTAGCAGGTGCTAAGACACAGAATGAGGCTTACAGGCCAATTCAGAATCAAATACCATCTCCAGATGGGGAAAGCTTACCTGGTCATGTATTCAATAAGGCTTGGAAAGAAGTTCCTCGAAGAATGCTCAGCATAAAAGCTTTTCACACGATCCTCATCAAGCTGAATGAACGATTCCTCTGTGATTTTGAATCCATGATTGAGAATTGTTTCCTTTACAGAATCCGTATGGTTTCCAGAAACACCATCTGGCTTTATTATAGCCAATGTCCTTTCTGTTTCTGTAGAAGAGTCTGTTAAACATCTGCAGCATTAGAGCATTGACAAAAGAGAAGCGCATAATGTGAGTATTATGAGTATTATAGGAACAAAGGAGAACAACAAATCCAAAACTTAAGAAGGGCCTTTATTCTCCCTATTATTTTTCTGTTTAAGTCATTTTAAGATTCATATAGCAGACTCCAAGAGTAAAGTGGAACAGATTTGAGAATTAATATGCAGACCCCAACAAGTTATGAATTTTAGAGTTGATTCCTCATAAGCACTCAATTCATAATTGCAATCTCAGAAAGTCACTTTCTTTGCGAAGAAAATCTAATTGAAAAACGTGACGTTCTACATAATAACTATAAGTTGAGTGACCATTTGTGAAACGAACCCCTGATTTTTATGTCATGACAAATCTAAGTCCAGAGAGAGGGGCTTAATGCTATTTTCTAGCATTGATCCCAAAGAAGAAAGGGGCTAAAGAACTGAAAAATTTCAGACCAATAAGCCTTGTAGGGAGTTTCTACAAACTAATTTCGAAGGTGCTAACAGAAAGGTTGAAAAAAAGTGGTGGACTCCTAAGTTGATTCTCAACAGATGACCTCCATTAGAGGAAGACAAACAATGGATGCAGTTCTAACTGCTAATGAGACAGTAGATTCCAGAATTTCACAAGGGAAGCCAAGTATACTATGCAAACTTGATATAGAAAAAGCTTATGATCATGTCAACTGGGGATACATCCTAGCAGTTCTAGGGCAAATGGGCTTTGGTGCTAAGTTGATCAACTGGGTGAAATACTGTATATCTAATGTGAATTCCCAATATTTCTCATTAATGGAGGGCCTGAAGAATTTTTGATGCTCAAAGGGGGATCAGGCAAGGTGACCCCGTCCGCTTTTCTCTTTATCTTGGCAATGGAAGGGCTCAATAGAATGATAAAGGTGGCCAACACAAATGGGCGGATTAAAGGCTTTGAAGTGGCTAGAAACAACAATCAAAGTATGGAGATGAACCTGCCTTCAGTATGCTGATGACATCTTAATCTTTTGTGATGCAGAAGAAGCAAAACTGAAGTTTTTGAGGGTGAATTTTTTATCTTGTTTGAAGCTTTATCGGGTCTCCTCCACATTAACCGGAGAAAGGGTCACATTTACCCATGAATCATGAGCCAAACATAGAACAACTAGCCATTATAATAGGAGGAGAAGTGGGTTGTCTTCCCACCATCTACTTGGGTATGCCTCGGGGAGCAAAGTCAAAATCCAAAGGGATCTGGGATTCAATTACGGAGAAATGTGAGAAAAAACTCTCAAGGTGGAAGTTTCAGTGTCTGTCTATACATAGGGGGAGATTATCTTTGATTAATGCAGTCTTAAGATGCATTACCTACCTATATGCTATCACTCTTTCCTATTCCATCTAGTGTTATTCGGGGACTAGATAAGATCAGGAGGTCCTTCCTATGGCAAGGGAAAAAGGAGAAAAGAGCTTTTTCATCTAGTTGAATGGAAGGACATCATAAGAAGCAAAACACAAGGTGACCTTGGCATTAGGAATCTGAAACATCAGTGCAAAGCTTTGAAGACCAAGAACCCCAAACTTTATAGGGCAGTGTCATTAACAAATAAATATCGGGAAGAAGACTGCTGGGTATCAAAGGAGGTTACAACACCTTATGGTTTCAGTTTGTGGAGATCAATCAGGGCCTTCTGGCCATTCATTAAAAATCATTCAAAGGCCAGTTTGCAAAATGGAGCCAAGACTTGTTCCCTGATTTATTTAACCTGACCCTATTTCAGCACATAACAGTTGCTCAAGTGTGGACACTACAGGGATGGGACTTGAGATTCAGAAGAGGATGAATGACTGGGAGATCCCAAGAATAGTTGAACTATTCAAGCATCTAGAAAGCTTCCAAGGGATGCAAAAAGGTGTAGACTGCTTATGGTGGAATAGAAACACCCAAAGTATTGTATAAAGTCAGTTCATGGTCCTGACTATTGAATCACATTGACACAGATTACCATGTGGCCATGGGAACACATCTGGAAGATTAAGATTTCTTACAAAGTTGTACGCTTTACTTGGCTTCTTGCAAAAGAAGTTGTCCTAACTCATGAGAATTTGATTAAGAGGAAGATATCACTTTGCTCCAGATGCTTCTTATGTGAAAAAGAAGCCAAGACAGTGAATCACCTATTCCTGCACCACAACATCGCAGATCAACTATGGACAATTTTCATCAATCTCCGGGGCATTAATTGGGTAATGCCAAGAAAGATTGCTGACACTATTTTCAGTTGGGAGGAAGTTGGAGTTGGAGCCAAGAACGGAGAGATGGAGGATCATTCCTTCGCGTATATGGTGGACGATTTGGAAAGAAAGGAACGGTAGATGTTTTGAAGATAGAAGCAATTCAGTACAACAGATTAAGCTAAATTGTATTTTGCTATTTTGCTTTTGGTGTACTAAGTTGTACTCAGGTGATCCAGAATCAATCCTAGATGTCCTAAATACCATTTAGATTTGATTTGTTTTTAGTGTATTATGTATCTAACCTTACTATTGTAAATATGGTTTTCAAGTACTACCTAAGTACCAGCATGAATACAAAATGTTACCTGTTTCAAAAAAAAAAAAGTCTACGTCCAGAGAGAGAGCGGCAAAAAACAGTTACAGAATAAACAATTATGGGGGAGAAAGAACAATAAGCAAGAAACAAACCATGGAAAAATTACCACAATAATCGGATTGATAATTATCTCTAAGCCAGGAACAAGGCTTGTTGATGCCCAAAAAATGAGACCAGAATTTGGTGTGATCGCATCATTATCATTTTTTTTTTCTCATTTTATCTTTACTAATTAGGAGTATTTAATAATCCTATTTGATACTTTACCTTATCTCTTTATAGTAGTTCTACTCTGCACACTAGTTCTTTTATAGGTTTATCCTCCGTACTATTGATGTATGATATTATACAACGAAAGAAGGCAATACAATCAATCTAAATATTGTATTCATTAAAACAATACAGTGCAATACAATACAAACACAATAAAATATCAAACAATGTTACATATCAATCCAAAACTTGTTGGGATTGATTATATGAATCCTCTAATGTCTATTCTACTCTATTCAAGCCAAAAAAAAAAAAAAAAAGAATCAAGCAAAAGGCGGTAAGAGTGTGCTGACCTGTTAGGAAGAGAGAGAGAGTGAACAAGAGGAAGAAGGGAAACAACATTATTATTGTCGGTAAAGGAATGAATTGAGGAGTCGTCATCTCAAGTACCAAACTGGAAAAAAAAAAGAAAAGGTAAGTAATTGGGTCAGCCGTTTCAATATGTTGTGTTGGACTCCTCGACTAGCCTTGTCAATGTTTGTGTTTCTCGGGTTCATTAAAAATGTTATTGGATACGTGTTTGAATTTTTTAACAGTAATGTATTTTTAAAAAGGGAAAATTAACTAAATTAATTTATTAGATTGTTTATTATAAGTTATAGTAAAAGAATTTAGTTTTCAAATATAACAATTTTTATTTAAAAAATAGTTAAAAATGGTTTTTTTTATTTTTTAATAAATACCAAAGTAATTACTGAAAAAAATAAAAATTTAATACAACTAATATACAATATTCTTTCCTTAAATGTAGTTACCTTTAATTATTGATAACAACCCCACTCCCCCCAAATCCCTCTAACCATTTTTCTTTTCTCTTATTTTATCTTCATACACTATCTTCTTTTTTTACACGATTTACTTTTTTCAGTAAACCAAATTAGTAATTTTTGTTTCTTTTATGCAACTACTGAGAATTATTTTGTGAAAGAAAAGCAAACATAAGTAATTCTTGTGTTATAAAAATATAAATTGTATACCAAAGTGAGTCTTTACAAATCAGGCTTGAGCTGACCTCTTGCCTCACAGAATTACAAAAACAAAAACAATTTTGCTACTGCTTCCTATCTATTACATCATTCAGTCATCCAATACAAGCTACTGTGGGACGTTGTTCAACTGCAATAATAGAGCTTGCCATTTCGATTGTCGTCTGCCAGTGATGTGTACGCGCACTGCAATCTCCTTGAATAGCTTTTCAGCATTGAATATGTCTGTTTGGAATCTGAGATAGTTTCTTTCCCTCCAAATTATCGCAACCAGCATCCCAAATTCAATCATGATACGTCATGGAGGGAGATGTGATTTGTCATGTATGTTACATTATTTAGCAAAATTATATTTTGTTAAATAATCTTTTTATGTTTTTCTTAAATTATTTATTGTTAAAATGTTGAATTAAAGTATTGTTCCAACTTTATTAACATATAAACAGTTTCTTCTTTCAAAAATAATATTCAATCTGTGATTTCATAATTCGATCATATTTCATACATTAATCGTTTCTCATAATGCTATTCTGATTGCTTTAAGTGGAACAATTTCGATATAATATTTATTTTATTGTATTATTTTATGTATGTTTTTGTATGTTGAAATTATGAAATATAGTATGTTGAAATTGTGAATTTTCATATTTTCAAATTATGAAATTTCAAATAATTTCTACTAATGAACTATGTAATATGTTAGGGAGACCTAAAGATTTTGTTGTAGATGGGATTATATAAGATGTAAATTCAAAGTATAGAGGATTGGTTAATGCAATATCAAAACAGTTGAAGATTGACATTACCTCAATCCAAATTGAGATTAAGTTTTTGATAAGTGATATGTCCACCAATGCCCATACACAATAACACAGGAGTAATGGTGTATTTAGATCAAAAAAGTAGTACTGACGATTTTTTTTGTTAAATATCTATTGTATGTGACAACAAAATATATGACAATGGATATTAATGAAAATATTGAACAATCTATTATTTGTGTTGGTATATAAGATTCTACATACAAATGATGTATTCTTATAACTGTTTTTAGTGTATAAAATTAGTATAGTATACAATGCAATATCCATGAATTGTTTAATAAATTACGTTGAAACCAGTTTATATACTCATTTCTTGCTTAAGTAATACTTTTTTTTTTGAGTTCTCAATGTATTAAGTTGATATTAAAATTGATATCGATGCAGTTTTGCATATATTACATTTGTATTGAATGGGTTTTATGAATGTGACAATCAATAAGAAAAACTATGTTTTATTTTACATAACTCTTTTAGTGTATGTAATGGATATTACATGAAAAACTATCACCGTAATAATTGAAAATAAATTTATTGATAATTGTTTGATGTCAAATAATTTTTCATTGCAATAAAAAATTAATCAGTATTAATCATGTTTGATATTAGTGTTTGTTTTCTGGTAGGAGAAGATGAAGAACATTATATAAATACTATGTTAAATACCAAAATTAAACTTTATTCATACCAACAATCTTATAAAGACAAAGAGTAATGGGCAACAATAAACATCAAAATACAATATTCATGTCAAATGTTACTAATTGCAGAATCGAAAAATGTATAATTTGATGTAGTTGATATCAAATTTAATACTATCTGATGCGACTTAGTTCATATTAATTTCATTCAATGATGCAAAGTACGAAACAAATGATAAAGTAGTATAACATTATATAAATAGTACTTAAATACAAAAAATAAACTTTGTTCATACCAACAATCTTAGAAAAACAAACAATAATGAGAACCAAATAATTAAATCAAATTATTAACTATCTTAGAAAAACAAACAGTAAATAAAAAAAATGATTCAATGTCAATTTTATACCAATTTAATATAGAAAAAAATCAAAATCAAATTATATTAATTTTACAAATTTTTCTTGATTTCTTCGTTTTATGAGCTAGAATTTCATCTTCAAAATCATAATTTGAAGCTTGTTCAACAACCTTTTTTCTCTTGTCAACCATCTTATATTCTGGAACAACAACCTTTTTTTACGCTAGATAACTTTGCATGTTGAGTTGCGGCGGCTTCAAGGCTGGTGAATTTTTTGAAAAATCGATTTTGAATTAAAATCAATTTTCTTAGTCGCACTTATATAAACATACGTACAAGAAAAACATGAAAATTGTAGAAGAAAGTTAAGAGTAAAGACCTTTTGCGTATGAATATTGGTAATGATATACCAAATTAAAAAATGAGAAAAATTGTAGAAGAAAGTTAAAGAGTAAAGATCTTTTGCGTATGAATATTGGTAATGATATACTGAAAAACGTGAAAAATTGTAGAAGAAAGTTAAAAGAAGGGAAAAAGAAGTTGAAAAGGGTAAAGAGTTAAGATTTCTATTGGTAATGAAAGACCGTAAAAGGTAAAAAAAATGTAGAAGTAAGTTAATTATTAAAGTTAATAAAAAGTAAAAAATCAATTCTTAACTTTAAATTGTGAACAAACTTTAATACTTAATTATTAAAAAAATTATTGATACTAATAATATAACTTGCCATAATTATCCAAAGTTTTAATTAAGAGTGATAAATGTTAAATGCTAAAAATAAGAAAATAATATAAATAATAAATATTAGAAAATTGATTTTTGAATATTTAATTAGAATCGATTTTTCTAAAAAGTTGTTATAGCTTGTAATTATTCCTTTAGTCTAGTAATTATTGGAAAATTTTGCTATAAGTTGTAATTAACAATCTCATAAGACTATTTAGGATAATTTTCACTAGGCCTAATCGATAGGTGGAAAAGACATTTTAGGCCTAATAGGTAGTCGAGAAGAGCATTTTAGGTCCAATAGGTAGATGGAGGGTGCTTTTGCACCATTTTACATAGTTAAAGGATATTTTAGGCCTTTTTTTCGTAATAACAATAATAATAATGAGTAGTATACTTAATTAAATACAAGACGATTTCTTTTGGATATATACAAGACGATTTCTTTTGGATATAAAGAAACAATGGATTAATACACGTTATTTAATAATAAATTATGTTTACTATTCATGGAGATAAAATCTTATTAAATGTTTATACCGACTCAATAAATATTTTTTAATCTTTTACTTGGTTCATATTGACTTGATATAGGTCCCATAAAAATATTTATTAAGAATTTATTTTATTAAATTAAAATTTTTAATATGCTTTGAAAATCTAAATTTAATTATTAGTATTTTATGAAGCTACTTAATCAAAAAAATAGTTTTAAAAGAAAATAATAAATCTTTCTTAGCTAAAATAAATATGTAAAAAGAGCTAAACAAAAAAATCTCTTATAATTATTAATTTTATTATTCTATTATAATTAATTAGTATGAATTATCATTTTTCAAAATTGGAAAAGTTTAATGGCCCCACCACAATGGACTTTTCAATATAGGGTATGATTTGTAATTTAGTGGGAAAGAATGAACATTCGTTGAACTTGTTGCCGAAGTCCAAATAGGAAAGCAACAAGTACATCTTTGTCAACAAGTTTATCTTGCAAAATGTTTTTAAAAGGAAAATTTATAGAAAGTACCATACTTAAAGACTATAATTATAATAAATAATAATACTTTTGTAAAATTACAGTTTATAACAAGAGTAGCATTATTTTACTCATTAACTAGACAAGTGCATATTTTACTCTCACTATACATTTTTCTATTTTCACTCCACTATTTTACCTCCCCCAAATATAGTCATATCTTTTACCCTTTTTTTTCATCTTATTTTTTTATCATTTTTTTTAATTTATTTTTTTATTTCCACTTTATTTTCTCTCTTCTTTTTTTTTCTTTTTCATTTTTTTTATTTTCCCCCCTTTTCATATTTGAAGATAATTATCTCCATGATCTTCAAGATTTCAATATAAAACATCATTACTGTCTTTCACTCTCTTATATCTCTACCTTTTTTTCTTATTAGTTTTTTTTCATCTTATTTTTTTATCATTTTAATTTTTTATATTAAGTTTTTTTTCTTTTTCATTTTTTTCTTTCCACTTTATTTTCTCTCTTCTATTTTTCTTTTTTTTTTCTCCTTTCCGTTTTCTTTTTTTTTCCTTTCTCATACCATTTTTTCCTTTTCTATTTTCGTTTTGTTCTTCTTTTTTCTATTTTATTGTTTCTTTTTTCTTTTATTTTTATACTTCTATTTCTCTTTCTTCCTTTTTTTCTTTTTCACTTCTCTTTTTTTCATTTTTTTCTTTTTTTTCTTTTTTTTCTTTTTTTTTTTACTCTTTTATCTCTAACTTTTATTTTGAAAAGACAAATATGTATATTACATACACATATTCAAAAAATATACATAATACATCGCCATACAGATCTGGATATGTATTTCAGTACAAAACATACATATGTATTTATGAAATACATATCATATTCATATTAAACAGTAACAAACATAACTATTGTAACACCCCGAAATCTCATCCCAGAATGTCACACGGTGCTTAAGGCTAAAAGTAGTCTAAGCTAACCCTTTTGAACCTGCTACTACATATAAAACTTACTTTGAGATGAATAAAGCAAAAAGATGGTACTGTCATATCAAAATCATAATGAAATACGAAGAAATACTTGTCTGAACAGTCAAAAATGCTGAAAGTCTAAACGTACGGATAATCTAGTCTGACAAAGCCTTTACAAATCAAGAACTAGAGAGTCATTGGGACAAATCCCCAACTGACTCGACTAAGCCGAAAGCAATAACAGCTGGAAATCTGAGCAATAGGTCCTCAAACTATGAGGACTCACCAACTGCAGAGTGTAGACAAAGGTACTCGAAAATCACTGTCACTACTGGGACTAAGCACCTGAACCTACATTATGAGATAATGTAGCACACAGACATGTATGTAGATCAGTACTTTGAGGATGTATTGAGTATATATGGGTGTATGCATTTAAGTAAACAATGTTATCATTCTTTATAAAACATGCATGCTGATATGAATGACTCACATAGCTTGAGTAAAACTGAAATCTGAATCTCATAAATCATGTATATTGAAGTATATAGTACAAATGTAGTGAGTCATTATGCTTAGTTCTAAAATCTGTGTTCTCCATCTTATTCTCAAAACTTGTAAGCAAGAAGAATCTTAAAACAATAGCTTTCAAAACTTGTTATCTTATAGAGAATAAGGGTCTTCTTTAATATTTAGAGATTATAGGACTTTGGGACTTGGGAGACTTGGAAGTTTCTTCTAACCGACATAAACCATGTGAGGCACATGAAGTCCAACGTCTTGCCCATGTTGGGGATAGCTGCTCTACCCTTGCCATCGGAATAGAATCTTAACTTTAGTGAGTACTATCTTAACCCACTTGGGGTAAATAAAAAACCTACGGGGCACGTAGTTCTGGGCATGAGACCTTGGAATCATATCCAACTCGGTGCTAAATACTACTCCCATACTTAAGCTCAGAACTTTTAGGAAATCCACCTTAAAATAATTCAAGGATCTATAATAAAGACCAAATATACTTCTCTAGACTTTAATTCATAAGTAATGTGGATTTCTATCTTAGTTTAGACCCAAAAGGGGTCAAATCTTTATTTGAAATCTGAAAATAACCTAACCAAGGGGTGCTTATAGCACAAACAATCTTGAACAACAATCTTTAAATGGGTTCTATTGACCCAATCATCAGTTTCATATCAAAACATCTTAAAATCCATACTTGGTAATGCAATTACTCATAAATCATCTTAAAATCTATAAATTTCATCAATAGACATAGAAATATAAACAAAATCATGAAATTCAACTCTTAATCCATGAGAACTCTCAAAATCTTGCAAATAATAGTAAAGGGGTATAAACCCTGACTTTAATTTCATGGACAATCTCATAAATTGCAGAAATTTTGTATTTAAAATAAGCCTTTGGGCACAAGGGTGAAAGAGTTACCTTTGTTCAAACCCCACATACCTTAGATTATGACTTATAGATGAATAAGCTTGCTTGAGACTCTTTTTCGTACTCTTGAGTGAGGGTTCTTGAAGCTTTTGACTTGGGGACCTTGATTCTTAAATCAATTTACAAGAATTATGGTAAAATCTTGGAGAAGGAATTGGGTCTTGCTCTTAAGGAAGAAACCCTAGTTTTTTATGCTATGAAAGAATCTGAAGTTCTACGCTTTTTTTTGATATATCTAGGTGTTAAAAAGGGTGGAAAAAAGACCAAAAGGCTCTTTTAAAAATGGCTTTTAAAATGTTGAACGGGATTAACGATGGCTCGTGCGATGGTCGATTGCTGGCTCCATGGTCCGTCGGTCTGACCATCGCACTTGGACCAGAATAGGGGCTCACTACCTTAGTAGCGATGGCTTGGGCGATGGTCCGTCGCAAGCTCGACGGTCCATCAACCTGCCCATCGCACTTGGCCAGTGAATGGGTTTACTACCTTGGTTGCGACAGTCCTTCAACCTGCCCGTCGCACCTGGGCGGTTCTGACAACTCTCAGTAAAACGGCTATAACTTCTCACCTCGATACCAGATTTGGACAAAAATGATATCGTTGGAAAGCTAATTCAATTTCCCACATGATAAAAAGTTAAAATTAGGAAAACTATATATGATTTAGACACTACTCACTTTGAAATTCATCTCTTAATCTTATCGAGATACAATTTAGGGTTAAGGAAAGTTCGGGGTATTACAACTATACTATATATCTTCATATGTATTTACGAAATACAAAGATGACTCATATAAAATAAGAATATACATATGAATCAGGTATGTATTCTATAAATACATATGCAGAGCTATATGCATTTTATACGGTGTTGGATTTGTTATTGAACTGTAGATACTATGTCATTTTAGAGGATAATATATGTACTTATTTGTTTTCTTTTACTATTTAATATATATATCATGTACTTTTTTACTATCTATATGTATATGTATATAATTATCATTTTTATTATAGAGATTTTGTGTTCTATATGTTTATATATACATACATGTGAGTCAGATATGTATTTCTGTAAATACATATGTAGATATATATGTATGTTTTTTATCGTAAATATATTTGCAGATTTGTATGTCTATTTATTTTGCATATTTTTTGAATATGTATATATGATATAGATATTTGTCTTTTATTTTTAAAAGACAAATATCTATTTTTTTTTTTTTTTTTTTTTTATATTTGTATAAAAAAAAAAAAAAAAAAAAATAAAAATTAAAAAAAAAAAGTGAAGAAAGAAAAAAAAAAGAAAGAGAAATAGAAGTGTATAAACAAAAGCGATTTTTTTTTTAAAAGAAGAAGAAGAAGAAGAAGAAAACGAAAAAAATATGAGAAAAGGAAAAAAAAAAAAGAAAATGAAAAAATAAAAAAATAAAAAAATAACGAAAAGGCAAAAAAAAAAAGAAGAGAAGTAGAAGAAAGAAAATAAAGTGGAAAGAAAAAAATGGAAAAGAAAAAGAAATTAAAATTAAAAAAAGATAAAAAAAAAAAACTAACAAGAAAAAATAGTTAGAGATATAAGAAAATGATATTTTGAAATTTTGAAGGTCAAAGAAATACTAATCTTCATATTTGAGTTTGATTTGGAAAAAGGAATCTACTAATTTAAATAAGAGTAATTTATGAGAATTTAATTAGATGAGACAATTATTCCTTATTTAACTAAACTAATTTGAGTAAAACAAGGGCAGTAAATCTTATCGTATATGTATTTGTATAGCAACAGTTTATTTAAATACAAAATGCAATTTACTATTTTTTGTAATTATGAAACTGTTTCTATAAAAGTTACAATTAAGGCTCTATAGTTGCTATTTTCCCTTTTAAAAACTATATTATTCTCAAATTTTTTATTTTATGTCCAATAACTAACATTTCAAAATCACTTCTTTTAAGTCATATCTATCTATATCTATAATCTATATCTATTCTATATCTATATCTATAATCTATAATATATTAAAAGTGTGAAGGCCCTTAGAAAAGTGATTTGAACTTTTTGCCCTTAATTAAAACACTTTACAATAGACAAGATCGTCTTTTCATTTTTTTCTCCAATTATTATTTAATTATATATATAGTTTTGAATCCTAAAATATATGGGTTAGGATTTTAAAATATGGTAAAAGATTAGGACTTTAAAATATGGTAAGTTTTTTTTTCTTAAATTAGGACTAGGTTTAATTTTCAACTTATTTCTTAATTAGGGATTTGAAATCCACCAAATTTTGAATAAAGTGAAAGTTTATTATACTTTAACAGTAGGAAAAAAGACACCACGTAACTTTTTTAAAAAGTAATGGACAATAATGGTCCACATTTTCCATTTTGGACAAAAGTAACACTTTGGCTATTTTTAATATCATTTATTAGCCCTTTGTTTTAAGAAGCCACACACGCCCTCTATTTTAATAAACTACACGCTAACGAATAAAAAAAATCACATGCACCCTTTGCAGTTGCTCTTTTCCTGAAAAAAAAAAACTTGTATCTACAATTCACGCTAGCAGTTGTCTTTTTTTCCAAAAAAAGGGCAATAACTGGTACCTACAGTCCCCTTACCTTTTTTGACTGTTCTTTGCAATTAGGTTTTCTGAAGTTTGTTGCGCTGAAAATAAAGAAAAAAGTTAATACTGATACGAAATTAGCTGGCAAAGGTATAAGATATGATCCTAATTTCGTTGCTCCAGATGATGATTTTGAAGATTTAACAAATCCTGAAGTTCGATTGAAGGATTTAAAGAATGTTCATGCTAGTCCTAGTCGAATTACTAGGTCTCGAGGTAAAGTAGTAGTTGATTCATCAATGGCAAAACAAAAAAAAAAACTAAAAAAAAGCACATACAGATTTGAGTGATGATTCAGATCTTGTTGTCATTTGAAAAAAAACAAAAAAATCAGTGATTCAAAAAATGATGAAGATGATGGTAAGTCATCTAAAGAAAAGCAGAAGATAATTGTGACTGATGAACAAGATGCTCTTGTTCCTCTGAAAATTATGAAAAAAAGGAATCGATCAAATGACGGAGAAGATGATGCTCAAACATCCAAAAAGAAAAGTAAAAAAGCTCCTTGGAAGAGAAAAATACCCAAATTAACTGATTTTGAGGTACATTGTTTATGCTTTTGTATGTATTAATTATGTCTGATAGATGTTCACTTGTTGTGTAGAATTTGTGTATGTTTAAAATATGTGTGTTATTGATGTATATAATATGTGTCAATGTTGTATATGAAATATATTGGGTAGTGATTTTTGTGAAATTTAGTGTACATTGACTGTATAACTATTTGTGTATCAGAATTGTATAAGAACTGTGTATAGTTTGAATATTTATATTGTGACTGTGTAAAATTAATAAAACTGTTGTAATATGAGTAAAATTAGTGTACATTGAATGCATAACTATTTGAGAATCAAGATTGTATAGGAACTGCGTATAGTTTGAATATTTATACTGTATGTATGACTAAAATTAGTGTGCATTGACTGTATAGCTATTTGTGCATCAGGATTGTATAAGAATTGTGTATAGTTTTAATATTTATACTATATGCATACAATTAATGTACATTGACAGCACAACTATTTGTGTATCATG
>NC_061122.1:196601797-196618356 GCF_002878395.1 Capsicum annuum | reverse complement strand
ACGACGCATGTCAATCACGTGGAATTCATGTGAAATCATAAAACATAGAGCATGGACTTGTCATTTAAGCACTATTAAATCATGGGACATGAATTCTATCATCCTAGGCCTTTTATCAAACACTTTGCATGCTTTCTTTTAGCTTAGGTGTGTTTTCATGAATTCCCCATTTTAAACCACATAAAGTTCATGGTTTTCAACTAACGAACACATATACTTCATGAAAACACCTTTAGCTATTATCTTGAAACTTAAAAACAATCATCAATATGTACATGGTCATATCATAACAAGACAATCACAATATAATATTTAAGACATGGTTCTTGAGTTTTATGAATGAAATGGATCCATAGATGAATACTACACATACCTTAGATGGAAGATTCTTGATGATTAATGGAGAAATTTGCTTGAACTTGAATCCCCAATTGAAAACCCTAATGTGTTCTTGAGAGGATTTTGAGAGAAAGAGTATGTTTTGGTGAAATAAGGGCTTAATTCCATGTTTATGGAATATATATAGAGGTGGAAAGATGACCCAAATACCCCTCTAGATGCGTCATTTAATTTCTGTGAAAATTACCCAATTTGGGCCCCCAGCGCGATGCAGAGATATCGCATTGACCCCCATTTGTGACCTAGAAACTTACCGCGATGCAGTGGAATCGCGAAGATACACTGGAAATTGATAAACGTCATTTTGGCTTATGGCGCGATGCTCCACTGACTGAAATGATGCTGCGGAAACTTTAAATCGCCATAACTTCTTCATCGGGTGTCTATTTTAGGCTAATTTGGTATCGACGGAAATCTTATTCAATTATCTATAATTTGGAGGGTATAAATCTGCCAAAATACCACCTATAAACCAAGTTATACTTATTCAAAGATGACCTATGTGAAATCACATACGAAAACTTAGTGGATTTAAAAGTTCTTAGCTTGGCTTACTCTAATTAACTCTCATGAATATGCTTAATACATCATAAGCTCTATTATCACTAGGATACTCATCCTAATTCATGTACTTAAATATGAATCACAGGATAGAAGGTTTCATGTGTAGGAACAACGGTTCATTTTCTAGCTTAGAAATTTACGAGGTATTACAATATCTCCCCCTTGGAAACATTCATCCTCGAATGAGACTGACTAAAATGGGGATATAAGATAAACTAGAGTACATACAAGACATATACTACTGGAACATGATCTCATGACGAACATGACTGATAAGCTAAACATATTATGCTGGACATGCATATTTGATGTTTGAGTAACTGATTCATGAATGCATAACTGAGCTTTCTGATAATTGAGTTCTCCCAATGAGAATGCATATTTGATGCATGATTATACACTAGACTGATACATGAATGTATGACTGAATGTGCAATGGTACTTGATACCAAATTTGTGATGAAACGTGAGCATAAACGGAATACCAATTTGTATAGAATACTGAATGGAAAACTGAATAAACTTAAGGAAAACTATTACCTTGAGCTTGATCTGGATTGGGGGAGAAGAGGTGAGGATACTTGGTACGCATGTCTGCTTCTGCTTCCCAAGTATCTCCCTCAATGGACTAATTTCGCCAAAGAACTTTGACTAGAGGGACTTCTTTGTTCCTCATTCTATGAGTCTGATAGTCTAGAATTTCGACCGAGATTTCCTCATAGAAGAGACTGTTCTGACTATCAATGCTCTGAATAGGGACTATGACTGATGGATCACCTATACACTTCTTGAGCAAAGAGACATGAAAGACTGGATGAACTGAGGCTAAATCTGAAGGCAATTCGAGCTCATAAGCTACCTTGCCTAAGCGACTGAGAATCTTGAAGGGACCGACATATCGGGGACTGAGCTTTCCCTTCTTGCCGAACCGCTTCACTCCCTTCATGGAAGAGATCTTTAGATAGACATAGTCATCAACCTCAAACTTGAGATCCTTTCTACGAACGTCAGCATACGACTTATGTCGGCTCTGAGCAGCCCAGAGTCTTTATCTGATTAACTGGACTTTCTCTAAGGCATCGAATACTAATTTAGGCCCTATGACTGAGGCCTCACTAATTTCAAACCACCGATTGGAGATCTGCACCTCCTACCATAGAGAGCTTCAAATAGAGCTATTTTAATACTGGAGTGATAGCTATTATTGTATGCAAACTCAATCAAAGGCAAGTGGTCATCCCAACTTTCCTTGAAATCAATTGCACACGCCCTTAGCATATCTTTAAGAGTCTGAATGGTCCTTTCTGCTTGACCATCTGTCTAAGGATGAAAAGCTGTATTGAAATAAACTTAGGTACCAAGACCCTTTTGGAATACTTTCCAAAAGTGAGAGATAAACTGGGTACCTCTGTTTGAGATGATATATAATGGAACACCGTGTAATCTGACCAACTCCCTGATATAGAGTTTGGCGTAATCCTCGGCTGAATAAGAGGTATGGACTGGAAGAAAATGGGCTGACTTAGTCATTCTATCTACAATGACCCAAACTGAATCATGCTGATGACTAGTTCGAGGCAAACCCATCACGAAGTCCATGTTTACTTCTTCCCACTTCCAAGTAGGAATGGTGAACTCCTGCATAGAACTACTAGGTTTCTGATGCTCTATCTTAACCTGCTGATATATAGGGCACTTAGCCACAAATTTTGCAACATCTCTCTTCATCCCACTCCATCAATAGATCTTACGTAGGTCGCGGTACATCTTAGTGGCCCCTGGATGAATAGAGTATCGTGCACCATGCACTTCTTTAAGAGTTCGCTGCTTTAAATCATCTATACCTGGAACACAGAGACGACTCTGACAACGAATGACACCATCTCCCCCTTGGGAGAAGACCTCTACTTTTTAATTCTGAACTGGCTCTTTTAGCTTGACAAGGCTAGGATCCCTGTCTTGCTTTTCTTTTACCTCGAAAACTAGAGATGACTCTGAACTATCTTGAACACATATACCACCCTCTGAAGAATCGACTAAGCTAACACCTAGTCTGGCAAGCTGATGGATTTTCTGAGCTATTTTCTTCTTGCTATCCTCAACGTAAGAAACACTACCCATGGAGAGTCTACTGAGAGCGTTGGCCACAATATTGGCCTTGCCCAGATGATAAAGGACACTCATGTCATAATATTTCAAGAGCTCTAACCATCTTCTCTGACAAAGATTGAGATCTTTTTGAGAAAAGACATATTGGAGACTTTCATGATCTATGAAGATATCTATATGAACTCTATATAGATAATGCCTCTAAATCTTTAAGGCAAATACTACGGCTGCTAATTCAAGATCATGAGTAGGATAATTCTTCTCATGGGGCTTTAAATGCCTGGAGGCGTAGGCTATGACATTACCATGCTGCATGAGGACACAACCCAAACCTACTCTGGATGTATCACAGTATACTATGAACCCATCTGAACCATCTGGAAGAGCTAAGACTGGAGTTGAGGTAAGTCGAGTCTTCAATTCCTGAAACTCTTCTCACAAGGATCTGACCACTGAAACTTGACCTTCTTCTGAGTCAATCTGGACATGGGGGATGCAATAGAAGAAAATAACCCAACAAACCACCTGTAATAACCAGCCAAATCCAAGAAACTCCTGATATCTGATGGAGAGACAGGGTGAGGCTAGTTTCTTACCACTTCGGTCTTCTGAGGATCTACTTTAATACCATCACTGGAAATAATATGGCCAAGGAATGCTACTAAACTTAGAAAAAACTCACATTTACTGACTTTGGCAAATAGCTGGTGATCTCTGAGAGTCTAAAGAACAATTCTGAGATGGTCTGAATGATCACGCTCTGTGCGGGAATAAACCAGGATATCATCTATGAAGACTATGACGAACATGTCAAAGTACTGCTTGAACACACGGTTCATCAAGTCCATGAAATCGGTTGGGGCATTGGTAAGACCAAAGGACATAACTAGAAATTTGAAGTGACCATACCGAGTACGGAAAGCTGTCTTCGGGATGTCACATTCTCTAACTCTAAGTTGATGATAGCCTGATCTGAGGTCTATCTTGGAGAAATAACTGGCACCCTGAAGTTGGTCAAACAAGTCATCTATTCTAGGAAGAGGATACTTGTTCTTGACTGTAACTTTATTGAGCTGGCGGTAATCAATACATATCCTGAGAGAACCGTTTTTCTTGCACATGAATAAAACAGGTGCGCCCCAGGGGAAAACACTGGGTCTAATGAATCCCTTATCTAAGAGATCCTTCAACTAATTCTTCAGTTCTTTGAGTTTTGTTGGTGCCATTCTGTATGGCAAAATAGAAATAGGCTGAGTATCTGGAATAAGGTCAATGCCGAAGTCTATTTCCCTTTTGGGAGGAATGCTTGAAAGATCTTCAGGAAAGACATCTAAATATTCGTTAACCACTGGGATTGATTCAAAGCTAGGAGATTCGAAACCAGAGTCTTTAACATGAACGAGATGATAAACACATCCCTTAGAAATCATTTTCCTTGCCCGAAAGTAGGAAACAAGCTTACCCCTGAAAGATGAAGTACTATCCTTCCACTCTAGGATGGGCTCATTCGGGAACTGAAATTAAACTATCCTATTTCTACAGTCGACTGTGGCATAGCAGGAATGAAGCTAATCCATGTTGAGAATGACATCAAAATCAGTCATCTCTAACTCTACTAAATCTGCTGATATAGATTTTTGAAATATCTTAATCGGGCAATTCCTATATACCCGTCGAGCTATGATGATTTTACCCACTAGGGTAGAGACTGAAAAGGGCTCTGCTAAAATTTTGGGACTGATTCCGAAATTGCTTGCTATATAAGGAGTAACAAAAGACAAGGATGCACCTGGATCTAGCAAAGCGTAAACATGAATATGCAAAATCTATAATGTACCAGTAACGACATCAGGAGAATTTTCCTGATCCTGTCGGGTCTAAAGAGCATAGAGTCTGTTTGGGCATTTTCCACTAGCAGCACTGAAAGTGGCACCCTGCTGATTTGGGTGACCGGACTGGGCTGTGAAACGATTCTGTTGACCCTGTAGACCTGAATATGGACACTCTCTAATCCTGTGTCCTGGCTTGCCACAATCGAAACAAACATCGCTACCAGCTCTATAGGTACCCTTGTGGTTCTTACCATAAGTCTGACACAGGGGATTAGTTCGGGCACTGCTGACACTGCCCTAAGACTTAGAGCCTGGTACTTGATCTCTGTTGATGTCTCTGAATTTCAGAACTGGGGCACTGGCGGAGGAAGGAGCTGGAATTATTAGCTTAAGACAAAACTGCGAACAGTTTTCTCCTTCTGATTTAGGTTGAGCAAAACTGAAACTTCCTGATCTTGCTCTCTTGTTCTGCCTTTCCCTAGTCCTAATCTTCTGCTTCTCTATTTGTTGAGCAAGGGTCATGAGCCTGGCTAAAGTCATATCACTGTTCAGCATCACAGACCTACACTCATTTACCACGCTATCATTCACTCCTGACACGAACTTGCTCATCTTATCCCTGTTGTCTGCAACCACTTGAGGGGTATATCTGGCTAGCTGAGTAAATCTAAGAGAATACTCTTTAACTGTGATATTTCCCTGCCTAAGGTTGATAAACTCCAGAACTTTTGCCTCCCTGAGCTCTTGGGGAAAGAATCTGTCTAAGAAAGCTGTGACAAATTCCTCCCACTCTATAGGACCTATACCATCTACCCTCTCAGACTTCCACTATTTGTACTAAGTATGAGCAACATCCTATAACTGGTATGCGGCTAACTCGACACTCTGATAAGAAGTAACTCCCATGAGGTCTATGACTTTTTGGACTTGGTCAATAAATTCTTGAGGGTCTTCATCAAACTTAGACCCGAAGAAAGATGGAGGGTTCATTCGGGTAAAGTCTTGAATCCTAGCTGCGGCTGAGTTGGCCATTGGATTGGCTGGAATAACTGGTGGCTGTTCATTTTGGGTAGCCACAGACTGAGCAAGTTTGGTAAATGCAGCCCTAAACTCCGCATGAGAAATATGTTTGCCTAAAAGATCTTTGGGCTGAGGAGCGGGCTGGTTTCTTCTCTTTGGAGGCATATTCTGAAATAAGAGAAGAACGAATTAGACCGAGAGATTAACTTGAGATTATGCTCACTAGCACAACATGAATACTGAAAGAGGGGAAACTGTTCCTAAAACATCTCATAGCCTCTTGCACATAAATGTGGCGTGCAACACATCCATGCACAAGACTCTACTAGATGCGACTTTCAAATTTTCTAGGACTCTATTGAACCTTAGGCTCTGATACCAAGTTTGTAACGCCCCAATTTCTTGAACTGAAATACTACACAGTGCTTATGACCCCGAGGGACCTCAAGCTAACCCATAACTGATATCTGTACCTGTACACTGCATTATATACTTGTAGAATGCAGAAAACATAAACAATAGGTCATAAGGTTCAACTAAATAGAATAACTGATAAATAATAACATCCATATAGGGTAACAAATACTCAAAACAACTGAAAGCTGAATCTAAAATCTGAACTAAATCTAAAAGCCTCTAAATACTGTTTGAAATAAGGAGTTGAAGGAACATGTCTTCAACTAACTCCGTCTAGCAAAACTGAATTGAAATAATAAATGAAATAAAATAATATTATCCTCAAATGGATGAGGACTCACTGCAACTCTACAACTGGAATGCTACTACTGATCTAGAACTCGTGTCTGTGAACCTATGGTATAACATAAAAGAAAGCACCATAGCGCAAATGCGTTAGTACGATTGGGAGTACTGAGTATACGAGTGAGGTAGGCTAAATGCAAAAGGGTTTACATGCATGAACAATGCTAACTGACTGACTAATATGAATATAAGAGTACAAACATGCATAGATAGTAACTAAAATCGTGAATATATGATATCTGGATCTGTACGCTAATATATGGTTTACTGTTATCTAACATGACTGATACTGAAATTTTGATAACATAGATGACTGTGTCTGACAATTCTGAATCTGATGAAACTACCTGAGCTCCGTACTGTAACTGACAGTCCTGGTATACTGAAATTTGAAGAACTATCTGAGTTCTTTTACTGAGACTAGGACTGAAACTATGGGAGGTAGTTGCTTAACCGACATGCCCCAATAATGCATATAGCTAGGTTGGGGTCTAATCTCTGCCCTGACTGGAAGAGTGTCAATACCGCGCCACTGGTAAGGACAGTTGTGAGTGACCCTTAGCTGGCAGGTACTCGAATGAGAATGGTGGAAACCCTAAACTGACAGGTTAAGCCGCCTCATCAACCCTAATTTGGCAGGTTAAGATATCTCAACCTATGCTGGCTACATAGTTCTGGAACACAAGGATGACTACTAAGAATCACACCCTAAACTGGCAGGTGAGTTTCCATCCTTGGGTTCACTCGGTGCTAAATTTTACTCCTATGTGAAGAGACTGAACATGATTTAACTGGCTGTATATAGACTGAGTAACTGACTTCTATTGACTGACGGAATAGTACTACTATCTGAGAATTTATTGAGATCATGAGATTTCTGAGATTTCCTGAGTCACATGACTGACCAAGTTCTATAGATCATGGATTGACTGAGATTATCATGATAACGTGACATGGCTCTAGGCACACAACTCTATTTTTTAGGTACTAGTACCCCCAGGACTCGATGGAAGGAAACTGACACAAATAACTGACTTGATCATAAAATGGAGTTCATAATTCACCGTATCATAAGTAGGGGATTTCAGACTAAGCATAGTTCTCAACATCTTACATATGGAAGGAAAATTCATACAATATGTGTATACTTGCATAGCTTCAATATCATGCTCAATCCATATCACAACAACGACGCATGTCAATCACGTGGAATTCATGTGAAATCATAAAACATATAGCATGGACTTGTCATTTAAGCACTATTAAATCATGGGACATGAATTCTATCATCCTAGGCCTTTTATCAAACACTTTGCATGCTTTCTTTTAGCTTAGGTGTGTTTTCATGAATTCCCCATTTTAAACCACATAAAGTTCATGGATTTCAACTAACGAACACATATACTTCATGAAAACACCTTTAGATATTATCTTGAAACTTAAAAACAATCATCAATATGTACATGGTCATATCATAACAAGACAATCACAATATAATATTTAAGACATGGTTCTTGAGCTTTATAAATGAAATGGATCCATAGATGAATACTACGCATACCTTAGATGGAAGATTCTTGATGATTGATGGAGAAATTTGCTTGAACTTGAATACCTAATTGAAAACCCTAATGTGTTCTTGAGAGGATTTTGAGAGAAAGAGTATGTTTTGGTGAAATAAGGGATTAATTCTATGTTTATGGAATATATATAATGGTGGAAAGATAACCCAAATACCCCTTTAGATGCGTCATTTAATTTCTGTGAAAATTATTTAATTTGGTCCCCCGGCGCGACGTGGAGATATCACGTTGCCCTTCATTTATGACCTGAAAACTCATCACGATGCAGTGGGATCACGGAGAGACACTGGAAATTGAGAAACATCATTTTGGCTTACGAGGCGACGGCCACTGACTGAAATGACGCTGCTGAAACTTTAAATCACCATAACTTCTTCATCGGGTGTCTATTTTAGGCGAATTTGGTATTGACGGAAAGCTTATTCAATTCTATACAATTTTAAGGGTATAAATCTGCCAAAATATCACCTATAAACCAAGTTATTCTCATTCAAAAATGAATTATGTGAAATCACACACGAAAACTTGGTGGATTCAAAAGTTCTTAGCTTGGCTTACTCTAAGTGACTCTTATGAACATGCTTAACATATCATAGGCTCTATTATCACTATGGTACTCATCCTAATTCACGTACTCCAATATAAATTATAGGATAAGAGGTTTCATGTGAAGGAACAACGATTAATTTTCTAGCTTAGAAATATACGGGGTATTCCAATGATCAACCTAATATGGGACAATAAAATGATATTGTACCAAAAGTGGATTATATAAGTGACAATTTGATGGATGATGTAGGGAAAGCAACGAATTGTGTAGGTGGTGACGTAATTAAGCATTTGGTGGATGTCGTTGGAGAGAAAGTTAATTTTGTAGGTGATTGTGTAGGTGGTCATGTCGATGTTAATTTTGCAGCTGAAACTTTAAAGGATGGTGCTTGGAAGAATTTTCCAGATTTTAAATTTTTGAAGTTCACACAAAGCTTAGGTGAAAATAAGGATATAAGGGAGGGTAGAAATAGTCAGGTTGATAGTGATTGGTCTAATTTTACTGATTCTGAAGTGTCTAAATTTACTCAACCTTTTTATGATCAAAATACACAAAAAAAAGTGATGTGGCAGTGGTTAACCAGAATGAGCTTGACTAGTCAAAAATTCCAGATGCTGAAATTTCTAAGTTCACTCAACCCGATAAAAGTGTTGCAACAACTGATGTGACTGATTTAGTATGTGATAATGTTAGAAAAATTGATGTAGCTACAAGTGATAATGTTAAAGGAATTGAGGAAAACATGATGTCTGTGCCTATTATGTTTGATGAAACACCTGCTATTCCTCATCGATTACGTAAGCCAACGGCAGTATATGAATCTCTATTTTTGTCAAAATTTGATTCTGGTTGTGGGAAAGTTGAAGACCAATCATCTAAGTGTGTAGAGACTGCTCAGTCGAGAAAACATGTCTTGTCTATAAAGCATCCTTTTTTGAAGAGTATTACGGAGCAAATTGATGATAAAAAAGTGACGTTAAAGTTTAACAAGTTTGTTGCGAGATCATTGTGCGTTAAACAGATGTGAGTTTCTGTTTGTAATTTATTTTTGTTTAACTTTATTTTATCATATATTATAATTTTTGTAACATTTTTTTCCAGGCCTGTTTATTCCGATTCTGTCAATGCTCTCTGAAAACATTTTGACTATGGAGTTTATACTGTTAAAATGAAAGAGTGGTTCTTCACATTAGCATATCTAGGAGTACTGTTAACCAATTCAGTAAGTAATGAATTTGTTAGTTAAGTAGGTTATATATCTTTTATTTCTGTACTTGATAGTGATAATCTAATTGGAATACTGAAATTTTGTATATGATGAATGTTATATAAGTTCTATGCTTTATTTATGCAGTACTTTATGTGAAGTTTATATGCAGCACTTAATATGCAATGTATATACAGGTCCTATGCAGTCTTTACACAGTATGTACATAATTTAAATGTAGTAGTTGCTATTCAGCACATATATACATACAGGTCCTACACAGTAGATATACAATTTGTATGCAATAGTTGATATGATGAATGCTATATAAGTAGCTTGTATTTATATGATTTAAATTAGTGTTTTGTATTTATTTTAAGCATTTTAATGTGGTTTGTTGTTTGTATTTTCAGCATATTGATGTTATCTTTTACTATTTGTGAAAGAAGTCAAAATACAGTCCTGTTTGTGATTTAGTTAAATTCATAACCACCGATTATTGGTTTAACTGCTTGATTCAGACTTTGTATAAGCGTTTTGTGGAGAACAATAGAGATGTAACACTTATCACTCAAGAACATCAAATCGTTGAGTACATGCTTGGATTTTTTATGAGATGCAACATCCCATGGAATAGCGTTGACAATATTCTTTTCCCAATTAATCTTGCTAAGGAGTTTTATTGGATTTTGGCGAGACTGTCTTTTAAAGATCAATTCATATATGTGTATGATTCAATGCATGGTGCAGGCATGCTGCTCGTGTTCAGAAATCAGTTGCAGCGTATTCAGAATTAATTCCACACTTTCTTTCTTATATTGGATTTTGGGAAAGTAAGAGCGATGGACTTCCAATGGCTAATTCATTTGATATTCGTATTGTTGATAGACTGCCAACGCAAGCTAATACATAATATATTGAATGGACATTCAATTGGTCATTTTTACATACTTTTTTGTCAATTGTACTGATGATGTATTATGTTTACAGGGACTATGGTGTATTTGTTGCTGCCTTTGCTGAGTATTTGCTTGATGGTCTTGAAATTTCTAATTATCTACATGATATTTATGCTATTCGTACTCGGTATGGTGTGTTGCTGTGGGATTATGGAAAGAAAAAATAAAGCCAATGTGCAGTTAGTGAAGATGAATCTACAGGTCGATTGTTGAAGAAAAAGGATAGTGTGCAATAAATTTAGGTAGAAATATCTTTGAAGCATTGATGTTAGATATGTTTTAGTGTTGAAATGCTTAGGGTTGTTTTTGTTTTGTGTTGATACACTCGGAGATTCTTATTATGAAATGTTATGCCGAATACTATATGTTTTGGTAATTGATACAATTTTGTACAATTGATGTTGAAATGTTAGTTTATGTTGATCAAAGTTGATATTCAGTATATATGCAACATTTATTCAGTTCCTACATAGTTTAATATCCAATATATATGCAGGTGCTATACAGAAATTACACAGTTCATATGCAGTATATATAAACGTCCTATATAGTTGTTACACAGTATGTGCACAGGTTATATGTAGTTTATATGTAATATTTATGCAAACTTATACCAACAAAATATAAAAGTTATACATTGTTGACACAGGTCATATAAAGTAGTTATATAGTTTAATATATAATATATATGTAGGTGCTATACAGAAATTACACAGTTCATATGCAGTACTTTATATGCAGTATATTACAGGTCCTATATAGTAGTTACACAGTCTGTACACAGGTCATATGTAGTTTATATGCAGTATTTATGCAAATTTAAAATCAATATTCCAATTGAATATAAAACTTACACATTGTTGACACAGGTCATATAAAGTAGTTATATAGTCTAATATATAATATATATGCAGGTGCTATACAGAAATTACACAGTTCATATGCAGTACTTTTTATGCAGTATATATATAGGTCCTATATAGTAGTTACACAGTCTGTACACAGGTCATATGCAGTTCATATACAGGTCCTATACAATAGTTACAATATTATATGAAGTATTTATGCAAATTTATACCAATATTCAGTATATATGCAACATTTATTCAGTCTCTATACAGTTGTTACACAATTTAAACACACTATTTCTATAATTTTATACATTTATCCCAACCAGATATAGAACTTATATATTATTGTAATAAAGTATTTATATAGTTTATAAAAATAGTTATATTCAAAATATAGAGGTGCTATGTATTTGCTAATTAATTCAAAAGACAAATACTAGTACTTATATATATATTCAAACTGTATATAGATATTATACATGATTGACACAGATGATAAGCATTTTTTTAAGCATTGTAGCAGAAAAATTACAACCCCTAGCTTAGATGAGTTGATTAGTGCACCTCACCAGAATGTGGCTAAATGAAACACCATCATAATGCACAGATTTCTATAAGAGTAGAATGCATTTGAAGTAAAATAATATTGTTTCTATTACATTGCTATGAAAAGAATAGTATTTTTTCAAGAAAAGAATGAGAAAGATAAAAGTGTTCTTGCAGCATCCTATTAGATTCTTGTTGGAGCATTTCCACATGTTCTTCGATTGTGTCCTATTTTTTCATAGCACCCACATGAAATTCGTTGCTTAAAGTAGTCCATAATGCCCTTTCCTCGATTGTTCTTTTTTAGTCTTCCTGGTTTTGGTTTCCAGATTGGTGGCAATACTATATTAGTTGATATCTCTATTGGGATGTGCCAAGCTGTTTCATCAGGAAGTGATATAACTGGAAGTTCATATGCTTTTAAGAAGTTTTCTCTTATGTAAGATGGAGCACAATAGCTTTGTAAGTCTATATGCGTATAAGTTAGGACCGCCGTAGCATGTGGACAAGGTATGCCATCTACTTGAAATTGTAGGTAGGAACATTTTTTTTACGCATGCAAACACTGTTTCATTTTCCAGTTTCATCAATGACTACATAAGAATAGTGAGTAGAACCCATCACCTGCAATGTACAAATTTATTAGTATATAGTATACACATTACACTATGTAAGTGTCTGTGAAGTAGAAATAAGAAGTAATACCTTCATTTTATTTGATAGAATGAGATTTTCCCTCATTATTATATTGTATTTATTTCCCAGTTCTGTAAATGTTGCTTCTGAATACTGTCTATGCTCATTATTCCATCTCATGAATAGATCCATCATAAATTATAGGAATTTTTTAATTAGCAGGTCTCTTGCATCTGTATTTGCTGAATTTAGGGATTCCGCTATGTTTGAAGTCATGAACATCGAACTGTTGACATGGGCATGAGCTATAGACCATTTTTCATAGCCTATATCAAACAGATACTCCTTCACCCTATTATCAATTTTGTTTATCTTTCATAAGTTGATTAAAGTCTGTCTTTATGTATGTTCTGGCCATTGTAAAGAAGATCCCTTTTAATTGCTTTTGATGCTTCTTAAATCTACCCTTGATGTTGTTCCATAGATGGTAGATGCATATACAGTGAGTCACATTTGGATATACAAGTGCAACAGTTTTTAATATGCTGTCATGCCTATCAGATACTATGCACATGCCTTCTCTTTCACCAAAAGCAATGTTAAACATATGAAAAAATCATTCCCATGAAACATTATTTTTAGAATCAACAGCAACATATGCTAGTGGCAAAATATATCCTGATTAAACAAGTGGGAAAGTGTCTATTAGTGCATATCAGTATATACATAATTTTGTCTAACAAAATTTCATAAAACTCACCTGCTGCATCCAGCACACTAGCAGACAACATTATTCCCTTGTATGCAGATTTCAAAAAAGTTCCATCAACAACAATGGTAGGCACACAATATCTCCAGCCCCTAATTGATGTGCTCAATGCGACAAAAGCATATAAAAAGTGATTGTCCTTCGTTTTGTGTATTCTTATGAATGATCCAGGATTTATTATGTTTACTATGTATAGGTAAGCTGGAAATTTAGCATAAGATTTATGCAAGGAACCTCTGACCAGTTCAAGTGCTTTTTCTTTGGCTCTATATGCTTTTTTGTAGTTTATCCTAATTCCGTATAAGTTTCTCATTTCTTCCATGATCTCTGCTGGAGTGTATGTTGACTTTAGATTTAGAAAGTTGTGCTTTACCATTTTAGCAATGGTTAAAGAAGTAGCATGCCGTTGTGAAAGCATTCTGTCCGCAATTGGACAAATGTGATCATAAAAAAATTTGGTCACCATGAAAACTTCTGAATTTTGTTGACTTGAAGATCTAAAAGTCCAATTGCATCTTTGATTGATACACTTAAGATAGTACCTAGATACATTTATATACAATAAATGTATATGCATTACACTATTCATATCCAATATATATGCAGGTGCTATACAGAAATTACACATTTCATATTCAGTATATATACAGGTCCTATAAAGTAGTTACACAATCTGTACACAGGTCATATGCAGTTTATATGCAGGTCCTATACAGTAGTTACAATATTATTTGCAGTATTTATGTAAATTTATACCAATATTCCGATAAAATATAAAACTTACACATTGTTGACACAGGTCATATAAAGTAGTTATATAGTCTAATATCTAATATATATGCAGGTGCTACACAGAAATCACACAGTTCATATATAGTACTTTATATGCAGTATATATACAAGTCATATATAGTAGTTACACAGTCTATACACAAGTCATATGCAATTTATATGCAGTATTTATGCAAATTTAAAACCAATATTTTTTTTATTCCAATAAAATATAAAACTTACACATTGTTGACACAGGTCATATAAAGTAGTTATATAGTTTATACCTTGATAATGATGATCTTTTCACCTTAAATTAGAATCTCTCATGGATTGCATAATGTTTCATCACAATTGATATTGTATTTTTATCCTAGTACAACTGCCCTTCTTCAACATCTCTATGAAGTGGATCCTTAATTATCGATTCGTTTGTTCTTCCATTTCTTCATCTTCAATTGTATAATCAGAAATAGGTATCGGATGAACTTGAATATCAATCGGAGATGTTTCGATCAAATTTTCAATTGAGGTTCATTTTCAAATGTGTTTGTAGTGTTATACACAATGAAAATTCATTTATATCCAATTTTTTTTTAATCTCCATATAAAGTCTAACACTCATATCATTGTAAATAGTCATAGATCCACTCTTTACAATGTATTTTACTGTCATCAAACCATAACTTCGCTCGAGATTCAACTGCTTAAACAGTTCATCAACAAAATATTCGTACCTGTAATTTGAATTTAAAAGTACTCCATTGATTGTAAACTTTTCAAACTGTACATCACTTAACCACTCTCCTCCGTATTGTAGCATAATTGGAACTAAAATCGAACTTGAAGCCAGAATTTCGTATCAACTGAAGCTAATTGTGAATGAAAAAAACTTTTTGAAGCTAATTGACTAAGGATATTGTATATTTATATACAATTTATGAAGGTATTTTAAGGTAATATGGTGTATTTGAAAGAGGATTTGTGAGATTTTAATGGAAAGGAATCTTGAGGTAAAATTGGAGAAGGAAAGTGTGAGTTTCAATTGAAAAGAAAAGAAATATATTATGCTATTTTTGCGGCTTCTTAGCGGTGATTAGAAGATGGCTAAAATATGGTATTATTTTAATGGCTATTAAGTGGGAATTAAAAACAGGGGCTATTTTTGTGGAATAAGTTTTAGGAGAAGGGTTATTTTTGTCCTTCTCCCTTAATAGTACCGGCATTTTAACAACATTATTTTAAATTTACAGCAATGCACGTAGGCTTAATTTAATTATTTTTATATTATTTAAGTATTCAAGATATAAAGAAATACTATACCTATTTTAACTCAACAGGAACTCCTAATATTTTACAATTCTAAATTAATTTAAATATTACCTAATATAACTACTTATTAATGTGTAGTAAATATAAGTCTCCAATAATTCTATTTAACTAATATTTTGCAAATAATTTTTAAGTCTGTTTATTTCTACTTCCTCCTTTCTCTTCTTATTACATCTCTTTTCTTCTTCTTGTTTGTGTTTTTGTTTAGGTTATGTGCAGAAAAGTCAAATGTGATATATCTTTATCTCTTTTCTTCAAAGTATTAACCTTCGCTTCAACAAGAATGGTTGTGATTTTATTCGTTATGTTTTCTTCAACCATTATAATTGTCATCCGCTAGGTTAGTATGTTATTCTCTCTCTCGTTTTTTTGAGTTGTTTTTCCTTTTCTATTGGTTGTCGTGGATTATTATTTTTTCTTTAGCTTGGGAGTGATTTTAAGTTTAACACGTCATGCATTATTATATCTGTTTTGTTTGTGAATTTTGATTTCTAGGTTTGATATTCTCGTATGTTCGAATCTAAGAACGTAATTATTTTTCTCATATATATATGTGCTTACGATAAAATATCTGTTTCGAACTTTTTGTACTTCATTAAAAATCTTCGTAATAGATAAAATCGTTTAATTTTAAATAATCAAAAATTACACGTGCAGCTAAAATATATA
>NC_061122.1:196538261-196601697 GCF_002878395.1 Capsicum annuum | reverse complement strand
AGAAATCACTCGCTCAAGGCGCAAGGCGCAAGGTGTGAAAACCTTTAGAAAAGTGATTTGAACTTTTTACTCTTCATTAAAAGACTCTTTTTTTCAGACAAAATTATCTTTTCACTGTTTTTTAAATTTATTATTGAATTATTTTTTATTATATTAACTAAACTTCCTAAAATATGTGGGACTGCTAAAATATATATGGTAGGAGAATTAATTAATATTTTCCTTTCAATTAGACTTACTAAAATATATGAGATTTCTAAAATATATGGTAGGAAAATTAATTAATATTTTCCATCCTCATTGATTGTGATTCTAATTGTGTTTTGCGCAGAAATACTAGCAATCTACATGATACTTGTGTTTTGTTTTGTACAAAAATAATAGCAATCTACGTGATATTTGTGTTCTATTTTGTGCAGAAATACGAGTAATCTACATGGTATTTGTGTTAGCTTTGGTTCTCTTTTAGGGTGTGAGAAAAAGATTGATGCTCATCTAACTTGATTCAATTGCATCGATGCATGATTTTCTAATCCTCAACTTTTTCACTGTTTTTGTCATCATAATAGAATTCAACATGTGTGTATGTATATATTTCTTTGTTTTCATTCAAATCATTATTTGGGGTTAAAATTTTTGCTCACGCAAGAATTAGTTGGATCAAAATCGAAACTTTGTGATCACTATTATATTTTTTTTTATAGTTTATAGGTCGTAGATGAATGTCGGTTGACTTTGAAGAATTTCTTGTGTAAAGGTTAGGTTTAATTGTATTGTTTTGATCTTTATTATCTTATTGTTTTGTTTTAATTTATAGATGCTAGATGAATGTTGGTCGGCTTTGAAAATTTTTTTTAGGTAAAGGTTAGGTTTAATTGTATTATCGTAATATCTCTGTTAGTTTGTTATTTTGTGGTAGTTTACAGTTCGTAGATGAATCTCGATCGGGTTTGAAAAATTTCTGTGTGTAAAATTTAAGTTTAATTGTATTATTTTGATATTACTTTTATCGTATTATTTTGTTGTAGTTTACAGGTGATAGATAAATGTTAAATGTTAGTCGGCTTTGACGAATTTTTTTATGTAAATGTTAGGTTTAGTTGTATTATTTTGATATTTCTATTATCTTATTATTTGGTTATTGTTTAGAAGTGGTAGATGAGTGTCAGGCGACTTTAAAAATTTTTTTGTGTATAAAGATTATATTTAATTGTATTATTTTGATGTCTCTACCATTGTATTGTTTTGTTACAATTTACAGATGGTAGATAATTATCGATCGACTTTTAAAAATATTTTTGGTAAAGATTAGGTTTAATAAATAAATTCTCCATCTTTACATACTCAAAAAATATTAAATTTAATTATTATATTCATTTTTATTATTTAAACAAATATCCTATTTAATGGAATGTTTGAACTTATTAAAGTGAGGTACACGCGCAAGACGCGTACACCTAAACTAGTATTTATATATATACAAGAAAGTCTTGGTTAGATTATTGCCAATTGGAAACATGCTATTAGGCCAAGTATTAGTTATTAGGTGGTAGTTTGGATACTTTTTTCCTTAAACAGCACCTCTACTCTGGTTACTCCCCACCACGGCTTGTAGGGGGGTGCGCAGATTTAATAGGTTTCTAGTGAATCTATTTTTGGTTGTGCGTGGATATTTTTTAAATTTTGTTTTAATATCTTTTAATGATTTACTTTTTTCGTAAGATATATTCATTAATTATTTTATCCTGTAGTAATTGCAGAGTTACAAATTCTTGTATAATAATTTATCCTATCTGTAATATAATGTATATCTAATTCTAGATTTTCAATGTTATTTATTATCTTGTGTTGTTCTTCTCGTAGTGAGTTTTTTAAATTATATAAACTATCACATGTGCTTTTATCTAAATTTTCTAAAGTTTTTTCTATCCATATTAATTTTTCTTTTAGGTCTTCCATTATTTTCCTAATTCGGTTTCTATAATTAATTTCATTATTTAGATTTTCTTGATTTTCTCTAGTTTGTCTAATATATTCTAACATTTTTTAATCTGAATAATATCCTTCTGGGTAGATTTCTTCGTATAACTGTTCTAGACAATTTGTAGTTTCAATTTCATAGTTTATTACTTCTTCTAATATTATTTTCTTAATATCTATTATTTCTATATCTTTGAGTATATATAAGATTAAAACTTTAAGATAATCTAGATAATCTATCTTTTAAAATTGGTTTTATTATAGTGTTTTGTAGTTGTTTGTTTTAGCCTTAGTAGTTTTTGCATATTTTTATCAAGAAATTTTATATTTTTATTTTCCATGTATTTACCTATATTTATTTTTATCTGTTTTTCTAGTAACTGCATATTTTTTATATTTTTTCCTAAAAATTTTATGTAACTTATCATCGTAAATATTTGTAAGAGTAGTTAGGTAGATATGGTATATAACTTACTCTAGTCATGTAATATTTACCAAAAGCTTTTTCTAATATGATTTTTCTTATATATATGCTACTTTTATATTTCTAAGTGCATACAAAATAAGTATCTTGAATTTATCTACCATCACATCAGATATATTATCATTCATTTTCATAAAATTGCTTTTTTCAAAATATTCCCTTCAACCATGTACATAAAATATAGTCATCTTAGCTTACTATATACTAGATTATTCTTAAATAATATGTTCTTCCGTCACTATTAACATGGTAGTTTGGATACTTTTTCCCTTAAACAGCGCCTCTACTCTGGTTACTCCCCACCACGGCTTCTTGCCTCATTGGTTTCACCTTTAGGATGGCATAGTCCTTAGGGATATTTCTCCGTTTCCTCTTTGTTAATAAACTTCTTAACATATTATTCTTCGAATAATTCTACTATAAAGTAACTAATATAAATTTATTTTATCATATCATGATTGTTGGGAATTATGAAATTAGCTATTCATAATCATAAATAGATATACCTGTTCGGGTAGCTTTGATATTTCTGAGTTTTGTTGCTCCATAGCTTTTTCCATTGAAATATGTTTATCTAATTAACTGAGTATATTTTTTGTGGATTGGAGAGGGCAAAGTGCTTCAACGCATGAAGGCTTGCTTTTTTGCAATGCCTTCTGCCTTTGTTATATAGAACGAGAATTTACAAGTTTTTACATTCAGTGTTTCTAATTCTAAAAACTAAGAAAAACAAAAGTCAGCAAAAGTGGCCATAATGGCCTAACTTTCCTAACTTTTACGTAAACAATTTCAACAATTTCAACAACCTATTAAATGTACAATTATTCTAATAAAGACTTTTGTTACATAATATACAATAATTCTTTTTTTGTACAGTATCTTGTCTCCGTTGATTTTGTCGCATCTGCTCCATTATTGTTCTGTATCTGCTCCATTATTGCTCTTTTATCCTATCTTTCCAGCTGGCATTTTATCTTCTTTATTCTAGATGTACCTCTGGAATAATATTATCTTCTCCATTGCACCTCGAACATTGGTGGTCTGGATATTTATGTCCAATTATTTTACAGTATCTTGTTAGCAGTCCTTCTGAAATAAATCCCTTTTTTATTGCTCTCGCGGTAGATTGTTTTTCTGGGTTAAGTAGCGTCATTATCCATTGTCTTACGTCTTCCATATCTGCTTGGCGTAGCTCTTTTGAATTTGAATATATCATTTGATGATCTCTTGAATAGTAGCTCCATATTGGGTTTCCGTTCATAAAATTATTTGCTAGTTCTTGAATGATCGTAGCTAGTCCAATAAGTCTTTTATTTGCATAAAAATCTGGTATCTCGATCCTAGGTATCTCCGGTTGTTGCGAAATATCTTCCGGTATAATCATATCTCTTGTTAGTCCTATCTTTACAACTTGTATAACTGGTTTTATTTCGTCATATAATATCTCTGCTGGTGCGGTGTAGCACTTTATATAAAATAAATTTCCTTTTGTTATTCTTTTATAGGTAGTGAATATCTTGTATAATTCCTCCATAGCTGTTAGCTCTTCTCCGTTGTGGGTATATATGGTATTTAGTAGTCCATAGTCAAAACAGGTTTTAACTAGGCTTGGGTTAGTTTTGGGTAGTGCGATTAATTTATTGTATCCTTGTAGTTTTTGGGTTATATAATTGGTATTTGGTTCTTTGGTGTCTGTAGCTCTGGGGTTATGGTTTAGGAAGGTTTGTACTCTGTATATATTCTCTATGTATTTTTGGGCGGTGTAGTTGTATACTTTTTTGTCTTGGTTTAGGCTATCTCGGTATGTGTTAACTTGTGGGGGTATGAATAAATGGTCTTTTTGTGTTTTGGGGGTAAATGGTTTTTCAAATATTTTGTTCATATTTACATTCTGGTATCTTGGTCTATTAACTCCTTTGCTTGTACCTGCAGAAGTAGATTGATAATTGTTATGGGTTTTATGGAGTGTCCCAACGTCTCCTTCTAGCTCTGAATTTTTAATGTCTTCCGATCGACATAGCTCTGCACACTGCTGAGTTAGCTGATTTGTAGCTATAGACTTCAGTTTATCTTCATTAGTCTTTAGCTTTTCTATCTCATTACCCATACTGTCCACTTTCATTGAAAGCGTAGTTAGGGTGTTAAGTATTTTTTCTAGAGTATCTTCCTTTACTATTTCAGTCTGTGTAGCTTTGTCTTGATATGTAATCTGCAATAACATTTTTGTTAGTACTGATCACTTCAATTGTAAATGTGAAATTCAATATATTTAAAACTAGTCTTCGAATCTCTTTTGTTGTAACTGAATTTTGTATTTTCTTTGTTAGCCACCAGCGTACCTGTGTATTATCTGTTCTTACAATAAATTTGTTATATACAATATATGGCTCAAATGCTAATAAACATTTATATAATGAACATAATTCTTTCCTATTTATTTCCCATTTTATTTCTGTCTCGTTGAACGTACCTGAGTAGTATCTACAATGGAGTTCTATTTTTTCTGCTTCATATCGATATTTAAGTACTCCTCCGTAACTATATTCACTTGCATCTGCTTCTACTATATATATAAATTTTCTATTTTCATCTGGAAATTGCAATTTTGGTAATTCTTTACAAAGTAATTTTATTTTTTGAACTTGTTTTTTATCTTTTTCATCATAATTATATTCTATATCCTTTTTTAATTTTTTCTGTAGTGGTTTTAAGGTTTCTGCTAATTTTGGAATATATTCTCTTACTTGGTTTACTAATCCTAAAAATGATTGTAATTTCTTTTTTGTATCTAATTCTTCTTTCGAATTTATTATTTTTTGTACTATATGTTGTTGCATTTTTACTCCACTTTTATCTATTTGTATTCCTAAAAATTCTATCTGGTTTTTCATAATTTCAGCTTTCTTTTTGCTTAGACTTATTCCTGATTTTTCTATTATATCTGTGAACTGTTCTAATAATTTTAAATGTTCTTCTTTGGTTTTGGTGTATAATAATATATCATCTATGTATACTATACAATTAGATAATTGTTTAAAATAATTATCCATAAAATGTTGATATCTACCTGGTGCATTTTTATATCCAAATGGTAACACGTTCCATTCATAAAATCCTTGTGGTACCGTAAATGCGGTTAATTCTTTAGATTCTTCTTCTAGCTTTAGGTGGCAAAATCCTGATTTACAATCAAATTTGCTAAAATAATTATATCCTTGGATTTGTCTTATTTTTAATATCTTATTTGGTATCGGATAATTATATGTTATAGTTTTTGCATTTAAATTTCTATAGTCAATAATCATCCTACTTTTTCCTCTTTTTTGTTCACTATGTTTATTTACTATAAATGCTGGACTATTATGTTTACTATTACTTTTTTGTATATATTGTTTTTCTAATAATTCATCTATGTGCATTTTAAATTCTTTTAAATCATCAAAATTATATGTTAATGGTTTTTGTGTTATTATGCTATCTTTATCTATTAATTCAATTTTTATAGTAGTTTTGTGTTTTTCCCATCCTTTTAATGGATCTTCACTATATAATTGTTCTAATTTTTTCTGAATTATTTCTATTTTATTTATTGAAAATATAGTTATTTCTGTTTTATTTATCGAAAATATTACTATTTCTACTGTATTTTCAGTATTATTTATATTTTCTAACTTTTGTGTAATTTTTTCACTTTCTTTTATCCAATCAGTTTTCTTTCTTATTTTATTATTAACTCTTTTTGCTCTTACTTTTTGTTTACATGGTGTTGTAAACCACCAGTCTGTTTTGGTTATTATATGTGGGTATAATTTATCTAAGAATGACATTCCTAAAAGTATATCTTTTGATGTTAATTCATAATTATAGATTTTTTCTATTGTTAATATCTTGTCCCATACTTGTATTTTTACATTCCTAGCTTTATAAGTAATTAAGCTTCCTTCATTATTAAATCCTTTAACTATTATTGGTGTTTTTAGTTTATCCCATTTGCTTTCTGGTAAGCAATTATATCTACATAAATTAGCTTCTGCTCCTGTATCTATCATAGGCGTATAATATCTGCTGTAATATCCTTCTACTACTATCTTCATTAATACATATATCTTCATTTCATGTTAAGGCTCTTTTTAAGAATAACTTTTCTTTGTTATATGTTAAGGTTAGTTGTGTATGTTCTATATTATATGGTTTTACTTGTTCTAACCATTTTATTCCTAATATTATATCTGCTTTTTGCATTTCTTCCTTTACTTCGAATTCTATTTTTATTTTTCTAACTCCTAACATTATTTCTTTTTCTGCTATATTTTTATTATTTATTAAACTTCTTGGTAGATCTGGGCATATGTCATTGTCAGTTTTTATTTCTTCATTTTTTACTAGATATTTTGCTATATGATTTTCTTCTTGTCCTGTATTCAAAAGTATTAAATATTCTTTTTCATTTATTTTTCCCGTTATGTAATATTGGTTTAAATTACTTATTGAATTTGTTTCATAACTTGTTTTTTTTTATGAGCTTGATGATTCTGGTTTTTCATTAGCTATTCTTTTCGTTGTACTTATTCTATCATTTACTATTTCTAAATTTTCTTCTGTATCTATGTCTCTATAGGTATAATCATTATAATCTATTGTTTTTACTATTTGTTCGAATGGGCTTTCTATTTGTATTTTGTTAATCTTATTTTTTCCTGTTATTTTATGTTTTGTTGTTAATACATATAGATTTTTACATCTTGCTGTAAATATTTTACTTCCTGGGGTTAATTCTATTCCTGATATTTTCCAATATAATACTAATGATTTATCTATATTCCTATCTGTTACTGCTACTGAATAATTTGCACTTATTATAAATTTAAATTTTTGGTATATTAGATTTCCTTTTACGGCAGTTATTATGCTTTTTTCTATAGGTTTTATAATTCTATCGTCTGCTAAATATAATTCTATTGGTGTATCTATTCCTTCTCTAAAACATGCTTTTATTAATATCTCTGTACCTCCAAGGTGTACATATTTTATTGAATCTCCTTTACTTTTTATATCATTTATTTCTTTATTAATTATTCTTTTTGTTACTAATGGTATACTAGCTTTTCCTTTTGCATATCTGCAGTCTATTACATGTTCTTTTTGATATACTACATAATATTCATCCTTTTTCCTAGTAAAAATATTTTTTATTGTTGGTATTTTAAATATTTTTTCTACACTTAAATCTAATTCTTTTCCTTTTATCTCGTCAAATATATTACTGTCAAATATTATTTTTTGTTCTGTTCCTTCATCATTTAAATATTCTTCCTTTGTTATTATTTTTATATCTTCTTCAGTCATTTAATTCATCTATTTCGCTATCTATTTCATTATCTGTTTCGTTTTCTGAAATTTTATATATACTATCTTCACTTTCTAATTCATAATCTATATAATCTATCTGCATATATTCGGTATTATCTATTTTTATTTCTGATATTTGTTTATTTTTTGGATTTTTAGGTAATTTACAATCTCTAGCTAAATGTTCTAACTTTCCACAATTATAACAAGTACATTCTTTTATAGATTTCTTTTTTCTATATGGTCTTTTATGTTTATAATTTTTTACATAATATCTTTTTCTTGGTTTCTTATATTTATATTTCGATTTTTTATATTTTTTATATTTCTTATGTCTTTTTCTTTTTTATAATATCTTTCTTCGCATCCAAATTGAGGTGCTATTTTATTTTTGCAACAGGCTAAATTTCTTATTAATGTTTTTTCCATTTTTAATTCTTCTCTATATTTTTCACATAAGTTTCTATACCATTGTTGTAAATATTTTTTATTCTTGCTCCTAACGTATCTACTATTTTTGCTTCTTCCCAACTTTTTATTATTTTCGAACTAAATGGCTCGGGTAATTTATTAAATATAATTTTCTTATTTCTTTACTTTCTTCTATACTATATGCTCCTTTGTAATAATATTCTTTAAATGCGCAAGTATATTCATCTATATAACACATATTACATATTGCTAATTTTAACATTAAATTTCTATTTGTATCTTTTTCTTCATTTTGTTCTTCTTCGATTGTTGTCGTACTACCAAATTCATCTTTTATAGCTGTTTCATATTTTTTTAATAATTCTATAGGTGTTAGTTTAGTTGTTGTCGATGATGTTCCTTCTATAGGTTTATTAGTTCTTAATACTTTTTTGCTATTTTCGGTTAGATTTGCAAACCATAGTTTTATTGATCCTATTAGTGTTTTTTCTATATATTCCGGTGCATCTGTTATATTTATATTATTATCTAATAATTGTTTTGTCATATATCCTATCCATAATTGTATTATTTTTTCTGTATCTATTACACAGTCTAGATCTAAAAAGTTATAATTTTTATTAATTATTTGTTTTGGTATCCATTTATCATATTTATTATATTTTTTAAACTTATTCTTGTAATATATAGGTTTTCTTATTTCTGTTGTTTTAGGTATTATATTTTCATTTTCTTTTTTATCAAGAGTATTTATTTCTGTGTGGGTATTTTCTAAGTTTTCCTCATTAATTTTTTGTTCTTCATTGATTTCCAAATTTTTTGTATTTGTTAATATTTCTGTGTATGTTTCACTATCTTCGGACTCATAATTATCTGTCTCTTCAATATCTATATTATTTATTTCTAATTCTTCATTTTTTATTTCTAATATTTCCTTAAATTGATTTATCTCATTTAGTAATTTCTGTTCTCTATCTTTTTCTTCTTTTTCTTTTTGTCTTTGTTCATACAGTTCTTTTAACATTTGTAATTCTTTTTCTAATTCAGCAATTCTACTATTTTTGGTTTCTTCTATTTTTCGTATTTCTTCCGTAGTTTGTTGTTTTATTTTTTCTATTTCTTTTTTCCTATCTATCTCTTCATTTTCTTTTTCTATTCTTACCATTGCTGTTAATTTATCTTCTAATTTTAATTCTTCTTTTTCTAACATTAGATATAAATGTTCACCTATTTTCTTATATCTTCGTCCTAGATTAGAAAATACTATTTTTATTTTTGATCCTTCGTAGTTTTCATATATTTTTTCATCTATTATAAATTCTTCTTTATTCATTTTATTGTGAATAGGTCATGTTGATATACATATTCTAAACTATCTATTTGTGATTCTAATCTTGATATTTCATCTTTTTGTGTTTCTATTGAATTTTTACTAACTCCGGCAAATATATTATAATGTAGTCTTTCTATTCTTATTTTTAATTCTTTTCGTTTTTCAGAGATAATTTGTTTTAATTCTTTATATTGTTGTATTTTATTCATTTTAAATTATATTTATAATATCTCGGTGGATATCTAAATCTAATTTTATCATAATTAGGTGGTATTTGTTTCATTCTTCTAGATTTTAAATGTGTTATTAATTTTGATTCAATACTAGATATTAATGTAATTAAGTAGGCTAGTTTTTGTGGATTTTCTTTTGTTTTATTTAGACTTATATATTCTGAATAATTACTAATTAAAGATTTTTTAATTTTTCTAAAAGCTTTTCTATTTTTAAATGGTCTTCGCATAATTAATTTAATATTTTTGTAATTATTATTTACATTTTTTTCTTGATTATCAATTAGTTTTACATAGGTGATAGCTTTAATTTTGTGAGAAATTCTCAAAATCATGTGCTCTATCAATATTTGTTGACAATAATAGAATAGATTATTGCTTTTCTCTATCTCTGACTTGATTAGGCTTCTCAAGTTTCAAAGTACAATGATAGGTATATTGCACTATACTTTGTTGTTTCATGGTTTAGTTTGTTATATTATAGTTGGTACTTTGTAACATTATAAATACTTTTTGTTGTATATCTGAGAGTGGTGAAATCTCAAGCCTCAATATTTGAAATTCCTTTCAGATTTACTTCAAACTTGAGCACTTGAAGACAAAAATCACAATGAAATACATGAAATTCTATTTTTTTTTTTATGGTTAGTGTCATTGATAACTCTCTAATTCCTATTCTTTTCTGAATTTAAATAAAGCGTAACATACATTGCACTCAAACATAATAAATCTTATAATGGCATGCGATTGCGTTTAGGTATTCAAGTATATTAATGTTGTTGGTACAATGTTGAAAGTTTACTCTAACCATGAATGCCCCTAATAATCATTTAAAAATTATGAAATTCACTAAGAATCTGAAGTCTTAAATATAATCAAATAATAATATCAAGAACTAACACATTCTATTCTCTCATTACATTTCGCGCAACTTCAGTCAAACCTTACCAAAAAATCGAGCTTTAAACAAATTTCTTAACATATTTTGTGCAGTTATAGATTCACCTTCAAACGTCTTAATGCATTCAGTGGAGGAATTCATATGGCTTCCAACAACGATGGTACATTCATCTACTCTTGATACTTTTGTACATTTGATTGGTACTTTTATACATTTGGTAGTATAATCGAAATACCTCTGCTATAATGGTGTCAAATAAGGATAAATCTACACCTCTAATTCTGATGACTTATTTTTGTTATGATTTTCTTCTTAATCGAAACCACAATTCATTCTTGGCTTACATGTTTCAATCTAATGAACTATCAACAACTTATCCTCTCTTCAAATTGACATTTTTTATTTCAATTATTTGATTTTTTTTAAGATTGTTGTAGATATGGGAGCAGAAGTTAGTGCAAATGTTTATTCATTCTTGCTATGGAAACAAATTCGTATCTTCAGCAAATTGATGAACAATGTCTGATCCGCTTCAAACCTGTGAACTGCAGCCATGGACATAAAAGCTACACATTAGCTCACCAACCAATTTAAATAACGTTTACTTGAAAAATACAAAGAAATAATTATATCCTGTTCAATTAGTTATTTTCATCATAAAAGATTGCAGAAAATAAATATTTTATATTCAACCATAAAATATTTAATATTATGTAAATTTAAGATTGTGTATATAATATAATTTTATCATTTAATTATTATGTCAAACTGTTATCAAAATTTAATTGTACGTATACATTATTTTTATTAAAATTTTTGTTTGTGCTCATGCCTTTCAATACTCTCCCATTTGATGTATTTGTTCAATTGTGTTTATGATGTTGTAGCTATTAATCAGGTTTCGTTCTTTTCCGTCAATACCATTCTTATCTCTGTACTCTCATTATTTTAATTTTTTTCTTTGATTGATTTCCTTAGTTGTTTGCTTACCTATATAATATACATTGTTTAACTTTCGATATAAAATTATTACTATACTTTATTTATAATTATAAATTTAGTATTATTAAACTTGTCTATTTTTGATAGTTTTCCGTATTTGGATTCAAAGTTTTCTAAGGTATAATTTTAGTATTTTGGTTAGCTCCTTACCTATACTTTACCGATACATTTACATCCTTAATGAATATTTTAATTTTTTATTTTTAAGACTAAAATTATTAATAATTGAAAATAGATGAAATATGCACAAATTATACTTGCTTTAACACACAAAGTTACGTATGAAAAGGAAAAGTTTACCGGTCTATTTTAATAATTAAAGTAAATTTACTGCAATTACTTATATCATACATAATTATAAATTTACTTCTATCACACATAATTATAACTACAAAAGGATATCAAATACAAAGACCAATACAAAGCAGCATCAAATATTTAGGAACATTAAATTGAAATAATAATTTAATATTTTTAAATACTTTTCATCCCCTTTTATAATTTTATAATTTTATGCCAACATTCTTCATTAATCTCCCACACAACCATGAAAAGCAACACATTTACTTTACGGTTTATAATTTTTCTATTTTAAAGCAGAATCACTTTTTTTTAATCAAATTTTTGTTGGTCTCTTAATCAAATAGTCCAAAGCTCAGAAAAATCGAATCCAATAAAACACCCGGCCCAAAAAATTGGAAGCTGAAAAGTTTCCAAAATTTACTATTAATTAAAAGGGCTAACACAAGAGTACCAAGTACTCTTCTTTGAAGCTCATAGCCGTCTGCAAAAATGTTACCGGAGTGCTGCTGTTGGAACTCCTGTGGGTGTTGTTTCAATTGATTCCATGGTTGCTCTTGGTGTTACTCTGCCTATCTGCTTCACTCATATCAGGTACTCACATATCTCTTTGCCTTCTCTTTGTCTGTAGCTCATGCCGTAACCTTTGTTTCCCTTGTTTAGGTGGTCATGGACTTATTGCATGATCAGATTCTCTCCAGTTCACCCAGATGTGAAGATCTGAATCCTCTTCATCTGGTGGTTGAAGATGCTGGATCTCTGTCCCATTTTTTGGGTGAAGAATTTTGAGAGCTAGGGTAGTACTTCTAGCTTTGCTTAGAACAGATGTAATATCTTCTTCCGGGCATACTCTAAAACTTATTTTTCTGTGTTGTTTATTCACCATACCTCTTGCATGTTGACTTGTGACTGATGCTGCTGATGTTGTATTATGTATATATCTGTTGTTTCCTTTCCTCATTGTTGAACTATACTGCGTTTCTTGATTCGAAGTTGTGGAACTTGATCTTTATTCATGTTTATCAATTTCCTTGTTTGCAGAATCACATTTTTTTCAAGCAAATTCCACGAAAATCTGTAGGGAGTTTAGCTTTTTATTTCTAAATATTTACATCCCTATATTTTTTTCTATATTTAAAACAAACAACTGTTTGCTATCTGCAAAATCTTATTACTAAATTACATGTTTCAATTATTTTTCAACTTTTTATTAAGTAATTAATAATTTCCTTATATATAAAAAATTAATAAGAACATAACTGGAGTAAATTTCCTATATGGTCACTCATGTTTGAAAAATTATCTATAAATATCACTTTTGTTTCATTTAGGATACGAAATATTACCTAGCTCTTTCTATTTTCCTTAAAATATACTTAACACTTCAAAAATCTTCTCTCTCCTACTTGAAATTTTATGTCATTAATTTTTTTTTTGATAAATAGATCTATTTAACTTATCAAACTTCTTTAGCTAAAGTTTTATCCTAATTTTTTTTTTTAAAAAAATTTACACATAATATATTAATCATAAGATTAATTTAATTACGCAAAAACTTGAATTATTTTATTTGATATGTACTTCTCAAAATTCTTTTATTTACTTATTTATTTTACCATTTAAATTTCTTTTATTTATTTATTTATTTATTTATTTATTTTACCAGTTAATAATATTTAAAACTCAAGTATTTATAAAAGCTGATACTCATTTAATTTTTTTTGTTATTTATTTTATATATTAAGTATTTTTAAAATTTAAAATAAATAAAAACAATGGATTTCATATTTTAGACATTAAATTTATTATTTATATGAGAATAAAAAATAAAATCCACTTTGTTAATTATACAAAAGAATTTTTGGATTAATATAATCCAAAGATATTATATTACCTTCAAATATAGCATAATAGAGAATAAAAGAATATAATTTATTATTTAAAAATATTGATGAAAAACCTACGGTAATTTTTGTTGTCAAATAAAATTCAATAATTTTTTTTTAATATGTATTATTATCTGAAAAATTTAATTTGGATATAGATTACTTGCAAATTTCTATGTTAGATAATTTTTGATAAATATACAGTGAAAAAATAATTTTTTTCTTGTAAATTTTTTACAAGTAATTGACCATAAATAAATCAAGTAAATTCGAAAGATAAGACATACAAATTTAGAATTTTTTTTTAATTTTTAATTTAGTCTCTTTACTTTTTTTGTGACGATGATATTCATATTTTATTATATTATACAATTAAACACTAATTTATACCTGTACTTCATTCTAAATCCATCAAAAGCAAAGAATAATTGATTGAGTAATATTTTAAAAATTCATTTGTAATAGTACTGAAGAAGGTATCATTTTGTTAATATTTCTTAAAAATTTTTATTTGTTTCAAGACTACATATTTTTTTCTTTCCTTCAAAAAAGGGGATATTATTCTTTTATTCTCATATAAATGTCTAAAATATGAAATCCATCGTTTTATTTCTTTTATGTTTTAAGAATTTTTAGTATATAAAATAAACGACAAAAAAAATTATTGTACTAATTTATATAAGTACTTGTATTTTAAAACTATTATTACATGGTTAAATAAATAAGTAAATAATTTTTTTTTTGAAGAGTACATATCAAACAACATAACCCAAGATTTTGGTGTAATTAAATTAATCTTCAATGATTAATATATCATGTGTCATTTTAAAAAAAAAAGAATTAGGATAAATCTTTAGTTAAATAAGTTTGATAAGTTATACATTTGTCAAAAAAAAATAAAATTTTTTGTAATGACATGACATTCCAAATAGGTGAGAGAAAACTTTTGAGGTGTTAAGTATATTTTAAGAAAAATAAGGAAAGTTGGATGATATTCTTGTGCTAAAAAAAATAAAAGTGATATTTGTAGGCAATTTTTCAAACACGGATGACCATTCAGGAAATTTACTCACATAACTGTGATTGAAAAGTCACATTTATATTCACGTAAGATACCTACATTTTCAACAATCATCTCACAAAAATTACGTTTTTAAAAATAAAATTCACGTAAATACATATATCAATACAAAGCATCGGGAGTTAGCCGTAGAAATAAAAATACCTATTTAACATATATGATTATTTATTTTTAAAAAATTACATTAAGAAATTTAAAACACATGATGTATAGCACACTCATACACACATTTTCCACTAACCTTCCACACAATCACTATCACAATAAATATACTTGACATTTTATCATTTTTAATATAATTTTAATTTTACAAATAAATCACATTCCCTATTTTCAAGCAAATTCTCAGATAAGTTTCTACACACTTTTTCATATATAAGTTTTACATTTTATAAATTTATTTTTGAAATATTAGATTAAAAATATAACTATATTTTGAAAATTAAAGTATTTTCTTAAAAATGTTAAAAATGGGTAGCGGTTGAAACATGTATTTTGATTTTTGAAAGGAGACAAAGTGGAGTAAATATTAAGAACCATTAATTATTGTATAAATAACATAAATACCAACCTTTTAAAAATAATTATACTCTCTCCAAATTTTTTAATTACTTTACTCTCTCTCCCATTAATATACATAACATAACCGACATATACATAGCATTCTGTGTATATATGGGATTTTTGTAATATGTTTAGGGAGATAAATTTTTTGTAATATTGAAAACATAAGTTGTGTATTTGTGTAATTTTAGTTAATTAATTTGAAAAAGTAAATATTTTAAAATATTTTTTCGTCTCTTATATAATTTTCTACCCACGTTTTTCACTAATCTCCCACACAACCACAAAAAGCAACACATTTTCTTTACCATGTATAATTTTTAGATACAATTTCTTTTTTAAAGCAAAATTACATTTCTATTTTCAAGAAAATTTAACGAATATCTCTGCTAGGAAGTTTAAATTTTTATTTTTTAATATTTACATTCCTATTTCTGACTTTTATATTTAAAACAACAAAGTATTTGTTATATGCAAAATGTTAATAGTAAATTACATGCTTCAATTATCATTTAATTCTTTATTAAGTAATTAATAATCTTATAATGTAAATAAAAAATTTATAAGAACACAACTATGACTGAAAAGTCATATTAAATTCAATTTAGATATCCAAATTTTCAGCAGTCATCTCACAAAATTTAGCTTTTGTTTAAAAAAAGATTCACATAAATAGATAAAGTAATACAAAGCACCAAGAGTTAATTGTGGAAATAAAAACACCTTTTTAAAATATTACATTAAGAAATTAAAAAGATAACTATGTGATATTCATACCCACGTTTTCCACTAACCTACCATACAATTATTTCCACAACAAATATACTTAGCAATTTATAATTTTTTAATACAATTTCAATTTTACAAATAAATGACATTTTCTATTTTTAAGAAAATTGCAAGACAATTTTTTACACAGTTTTTCATATAGATAGATTTAAAATACCTATATTCTTATTTTTCTATATTTAAAGCAAACAAAGTCTTTGTTATCTATCAAATATTAATACTAAATTGTATCTTTCAATTATTGTTGTATTCTTTATTAAGAAATTAATAATCTTCTAATATTAATAAAAAATTTATAAGAACATAATTGTGACTGAAAAGTCATATTATATTCACTTTACATATCCAAATTCTCGACAATTATCTCACAAAATTTACCTTCTGTTTAACAAAAGATCTAAATAAATACATAAATTAATACAAAGTACCAATAGTTGTGAAAATAACAATACCCATTTAACATTTATAATAATTTGCTTTAACAAAATTACATTAAGAAATTTAAAAGATACTTTGCATTTTACTCATAAGTATGTGATATTCATACCCATGTTGTTCACTAACCTACCACACATTCACTTCCACAATAAATATACTGTTTGTAGCTTTTTTTTAATACAATTTTAATTTTATAAATAATTCACATTTTCTATTTTCAAGCAAATGGCAAGATAATTTTTTACGCAATTTTTCATATAGATAGATTTTAAAATATCTAAATTCTATTTTTCTATATTTAAAGCAAACAAAGTCTTTGTTATCTACAAAATGTTAATACTAAATTACTTCTTTCAAATACATTTCTTTTATTAAGTAATTAATAATTTTCTAATACAAATAAAAAATTTATAAGAACATAATTGTGAATAAAAAGTCATATTATATTCAATTTAGATATTCAGATTTTCAACAATCATCTCACAAAATTTACCTTTTGTTTAAAAAAAGATTCACATAAATACATATATTAATACAAACACCAAGAGTTAGTTGTGGAAATAAAAACACCTATTTAAACTTTATGATAGTTTATTTTAAAAATATTACACTAAGAAATTAAAAAGATAACAGGATTTTACATGTCAGTATGTGATATTCATACCCACATTTTTACTAACCTACCACACAATCACTTCCATAACAAATATACTTAACAGTTTGTAACTTTTTCTAATACAATTTTAATTTTATAAACAAATCACATTTTCTATTTTCAAGCAAATTGTAAGATAATTTCTAAGCAGTTTTTCACATAGATAGATTTTAAAATATCTGAATTCCTATTATTCATATTTAATGTTTGAAGCGCTTTCCTATAACTACATATCCAACACTACAAACTTTTCTCAAAGCATATGATTTTCTATAAACATAAATTTTAAAATATGGCAAGAGTTGATTATATAAGTGAAATATCAAATAAGAATTGAAATTTGAAGGTAAGAGTTGTACGTATGTGGCATGTTACACCAAGGGACAAACCAAATTTTTTTCTATCAATTGAATTAGTTCTTCAAAATGTAAAGGTATTAAAAATTATTTTATATTTTACTATTTTCTGCATCAATACTGACTTATTAATCATGACTTTAGGTTTTCACGTATGTTTTTGCAAGGAGAAAGAATTCATGCAACAATTTCACGATCCGTTGTCCATCATTTTAAAGGAGAAAAAATGCAATAAAAAATAAAATTGTATCTTATGAATATATTCATTTTTGAGCCTAACAATATGCATTAAAAAACAACTAAACATAACTTTAAGCTGGAGTTTACACTCAAGACTATTTCTGTGGAGACAACTGATACAGATTTCGGGTTAAATATATTTAATTTTTGATTGTTTAAGGATTTGAAAAATCACATCAATATTGATGACACTCAACAATTCGGTAATATTTTTTTCCTTTACTCTAACTGAATTTTTTTGTTAACAAGATATCACTATTTTAATTTTTTTTTGACTATCCTTCAGATGTCATCGGACAAATTGTTTGTCATGTTGAAAACAAACTCATCAGCTCCGAAATGGTACAATAAATCAATTTTTGAATGTTGTTATCAAAGATCATGAGTAATATTGCAATGCAGTTATTAATTTTTAATATATTCCTACAACCTTAATTTCTAATATTTGTTTACTAATAGAGAAGGAACATAATTACAACAACTTTTTGGGGGCGAATTTGTTGATAAAATCATGCCCTACTTGCACAATTTGTGTCACGATCCAAAAATGAAGGTCAAGATGGCACTTATCGCGCGTACTTTGACAAATAAACCTATCACCCAAATCGATACAAAAAAAAGATAGAAATATCCTAAGGTAAGGCTTCTAGAATGAAGTCGAACCATATAAATAATCATAACAATGCAGAAAGAACTTATCCAAAATACCAATCATGCCCAAAATCAGGTATCAATAGTGTAAGAACTATTAATACAATCCAAGAGTCAAATACATTGAAAAAATAATCACAAAAGAATAATATCTATCTCCGAATACTAATAAAGACATAACTACTGTAGAAAGATAGAGGTAAACTTCAGACGCATGAATATCCAACCGCTACCTTGGAAGCTCTAACAATCGCTCAAGTTAATCAAGCTGAGGCACACTCGAGCTAGGACCTGCTCTGAAATGTACTCGGTAGGTATCATAGGCCAACCAAGCAAAGTAGTAAATAAAGCATACAAAATATACACTAAGGGCACGTCACCTACAATCAGAAGATGTCCCATAACGGTAGCCCACACCGCTTGCACTAACAGTTCCAATACATCTCACATACATTTCAACATCACATCAAGATAGAACAAAAGTACGTATTATATAACATATAAGAAGAACAAGGGGGAACATGCATCTACAAGATCATCAAATGAAGTAAAAGAAGATATGATAAATACATAAATGATAAGTCAATACGGCAATACAACACAACATAACACAATAAAGTAAGTGCAATGTATATAATAATGATAATGATGATGATGATGCACAGGGTCGTCGCACAACCTACGGGATCTTCGCACAATTCCCTTATACACCTATGGAGGCAAGCCTCCCAATGCAGGACCCATGAGGGTTCGTCAACCCGTATACAATCCATATATCTCATATCTCCTTTCCGGTACATCCCTTGGAAAGAATTTTATAAGGTATTATAATATCTCCTCCCCGGCACACCCTCGGAGAGGGTTTTAAAAAGGTGTTGCCAGTGTTTCTCAGATGTTGCCACGGTGGTACCAATGTTTTATGAATGAGTATGATATGAGAATGTAATGCTCACAATCAATCACAATGAGTATTTTCACAACCAACCACAATGATATATTTCCCAACCATGTGAGCCAATATCCACTCATTATTTCAGTTTATCCATGAATTTTCACGTCTCATATGCCAAATAAAGTATGAATATAATCACAATACACCAATGATACCATATTAAGCATCTTAACAATACAATATAATTATTCACATGTATTAAAGGCTATTAATATCACATAGGACCCTACATGATCACGCATATTACATAATAACTCAATTTCGATAATTACATCACATATAATTCCCCACACGGGCACAACATATAAATCTCCATTTTCATGATTAGTTCCCACCCTTAACATGCATTTTGTATCATCATTTACTATACAACCCAGTCTAAAAGAGTTAAGCTGTAACCTACCTCAAAAGTCAAACCGGACCACTACACTTGAACCCGTGACCTTACTTTTCATGAAAAATTCCGATCTCTACTAAAAATATCAAATATAAAATTTATGCGTCAAAATAAAACCAACAATACCCATATTGATTACTTTTGGTTCGGGATCAAAATGGACCCCCGAAATGGATTTTCAAAAAAGAAGGGTAAAATCAGAACTTTACTTCAAAAATATGTTTTCCATATTTTTAGGAACCTACAGCTGAAAATTCAAATTAAATCGAGTAAAAAATGAGGTTCAAATCGAAGAAAAACTATTTTTGAGCTTTATCGGGTAAAATCTTTGAAATTCGGGTTAAAATCAAGAATCAGAGTTGTTTTGAAGGTTAAATTGATGAAAAACTAGTAATTATAAGATAAAAAAAATTATTCAAGTGAAATAGAGTGAAAATGAGGTTTAAAATCATACTCTAAGATTTTTGGGGTTTTGAGAAATTAATTAAGAAATTACTAAGAAAAAGGTAAATTCTTACCTTAAATTCGTAATAAAACCAAGAAATAGGTGTTAATCTAACTTTCTAAGCTCCCACAAACTTTACCTTTAAGTTCCCACACTATTTTAGGATTTAACTCTCAAGAAGCAAGATGAAAAATGAGCAAAATAGGCCAAAAATGGGTAAAAGAGCGTTTTATATAGCAGAAAATCTGCTACAATAGTGCAGATTTTTTTCCCAAGTCCAAACAGACTTCGACGGGGAGCTCGAAATTTGTTCGAAGTCCGATATACACAAACGAACTATGCAACAATACTAAATTCGACGTTTCGAATGCATTGGCGAAGTCAAATTTTTTAAAAAACATCATTTTCACAAAGTTGACCCCCGAAATCCAAAATCATAATTTTTCAAATCGAGGATCGAAATAAGATTTAAAAGCCGTAAAATCATAGCAAATATGCTAAACCCCTAAAATCAATATTCCGGATCTGCTGGTGAAGTCAAATTTTTCATTCGAGGTCGTTTCGATTAAATGTGAGTCACACACCCATATTTTTAATTTTTCAACTTTCCAACCAATAGGACAAAATGAGCTCGGGTGCATTGAGACCCGAACCAAAGATCTACCTAGCCTAAAATTGATATTTCAGAGCTTCTAGCCCAGTCCCTTTGGCCATCCATCGCACGGATCAAAAGATATCTACATAAGTTAAAAATAAGGCTCTCGAAGCCATAAAAAACCACAATATTCCATAAATGATACCAAAATGCATCAAAAATTATGTCAATCACTCTCACACCCCAGAAATACCATAATATAACTACGAAGAGGGGTAAAACAATCAAATCACATAAAATTATAAATTTCACATATTTCATCAAAATTTTAGGTCGTTACAATTTGATTGATGAACTTGTCATCGTAGTTATGCAGCTTATAAGAGCGCATAAATTTCATAGTTTATCAATAGTCTAGCTTACACTTTAGATATCATATTCAGTTAAAAATAATTATTATGCTAATATTATCTTAACGTTTACAGGGGTATATTTCATACATAATACATAAAATTCCTCCAAGCTTTGGATTAATCCTGATCTTTTCCAAGTTAATGATTTCAAATCTAGGTTTCTTTTATACTATAATATATTTATGTTGACACTAAAATAAAAATCATGTGCATTACTAATAAAAAAAGTGTAAATTAGAAAGTGTGTCTGAAGCTACCCCTCAAATGCCAAGTCAAAAAAATTCTCAGCGTAGTCTTTTTATTTCTGAAGAATTGGTTGCAGGAACTGTACGACTTAAAACTGTTAAAGAATTGCTTGATTTTGTTCAGCTGAAATATTCTCTGTGTTAATTTCAAACTATATTTCGACTAGCTTATTTATACGCAACATACATCAAATTGTTGAAATTTATATATTTTTTATACATGACTTTTTTTTTTTCATTTTTTACAGGTCGAACATTTGTAGATTGTTGCAAAAATAGTGAATTTAAAACTTAAAAACAATTCGTCATACCTGGGATGTACAAAGTGCCAGAAGAATGGTGATGAAGTTGCCAAGAATATATTTCACTGCAAGAAATGTCACCGTGATTATCAAATAGCTACTCATAAATTTGGCCTTAATATTTTTTGCTTAACTTTAGAAATTTTATCAAGATTTTATATTTTAATCAAATATGATATCAGGTATAGGGTTCGAATCAAGGCGATGGATGATATTGGAGTCGTCTTTTTATTGCTTTGGGACAACGAACCAATCACACTCATTGAAAAATTTGCTTCTGAATTAAAAGAATCTCTGTTAGAGGTATATTATTTTTTTTAGTTTGTTTTATGAATCCTAGCACTAATAAAACTAATATCAGATAAGATTTTTGATTCTCCTTACCAGTGTTCCTATCCAATTGAGCTGGATGTTCTTCTTGATAGAATCATAATGTTTAGAGTGAATGTTAAACAAGAAAATATTGAATCACACGATTGAGTCTATAGAATTACGAAGATCAATAAGGACGCAGAACTGATAAATCAGTACAATAAATCAATAAAAGAAGATGCAGTCACTGTATGTATGATTATACTAGCAAAAAGAGTCATTTATTAGCATGTTAATTTTACCACTAAAAAGGGTATTTTAATTCTTTTTATCTATAATATATTAAAAGTGTGAAGGGCCTTAGAAATATTGTTTGAACTTTTTGCCCTTTATTAAAAGCTTTGCTTTAGACAAAATCGTCTTTTCACTATTTTTTTCTAATATTTAGGAGTTGAAAATTAATTAAATATATTTATGGTAAAAACTTTTGTTATTAGAAGTCACCTGAATTAATAACAACTAATATTTTTTTCATTAGTTTAAGAATTCTAAATCAATTAAATTTGATTTAAAGAAGATAAAAAATCCAGATATAAATATAAAAGTTTTAGAATAGGAAAAATTTAAGAAGTACCAAATTTTTATAAGTTTTACGTTATAAGAATGTAATCAATGATTTAATATAGACTTACTTTAAAAATAAGAAATATTTTAAATATAGAAAAAAATCGTACCACAAATATGGTTCAAATTGATGCATCTCACTTTTGCATGACAAACGCAAAAGTGATGATTCTTCAACCACTTAAAACTTTTGGTGATAAAATATATATATGTGCTTACACTAAAATATATGTTTTTGTTTACATTATTATATTAAAGTGTGAAGGATCTTTGAAAAGTGATTTGAACTTTCTACACTTCATTAAAAATTTTCGTTATGGGCAAAATAATTTAATTTTAAATAATCAAACATTACACGTGTGAGGCACGTGCAGTTAAACTAGTTTTTGAAAAATAGAAACCTCATTTCAATGTTGAAGAAGGCACAGATGCTAACAAGGTATTCAACTTTTAATAATTTAAAAATAAAAATTGATAACGGATATTTCAATATTTATGTATTTTAAAAATAAACCTTCATTATTCTCTTTTTTTGTCTTAGGATTCTGCGTATGGTAAGGAGGAGATGTCTCCTAAAAAGATTTATACTGCAAAGAGAGGTAGACCAAAAAATGAAGGATCTATATCAAAAGTTAATAATGATGTTGACTAACTATCCAGTCACAAGGCCAAGAAAGTGATTAAAAGGAGAAAAATCCCTAAAGGAGTAACGTGTGATAATTTTTCTTTCAAAACTTAGCTACATTTTTTTAAACTTTCTAGCAATCTTGGATTTAGGTATGATCCCTTAATTAATTTTAGTTTTGTGTTTTATTTTATTTCTTTTAAGCATCATGACTCTATCATATAGGTTTTTCATTCCTTATGTTAATGATGTTTTTTAGTCTATAATCTAAATCTATAATATATTAAAAGTGTGAAGGATCTTAAAAATATTTTTTGAACTTTTTGTCCTTCATTAAAAGTCTTTGTTTTAGACAAAAACATGTTTTCACTATTTATTCCTAATATTTAATAGTTGAAAATTAACTAACTATATTTATAACAAATTTCTTTCCTTATTAGAAGTCACTAGAATTAATGATTTTTTTTTTAATATTTAAGTGTTTAAAATTAATTAAATATATTTATAGTAAAATCTTTCCTTATTAGAAGTCACTAGAATCAATGACAACTAAAATTTTTTCCGTTAGTTTAAGAATTCCAAATCAACTACATTGATTTTAATAAGATTTGAAAAATCTAGAAATAAATATAAAACGTTAGAATAAGAAAAATTTAAGAAGTACCAAATTTTAAAAGTTTTAAGTACGTAATAAGAATGTAATCAATGTTTTGTAAAGATTTGACTTTAAAAACAAGAAAAGATTTGAAATATAGAAAAAAAAATAATTGTACCACAAATATGATTCAAATTGATGCATCTCTATTAGACTTTGGCTGCAAGGCAAAGAGGTAGTGCATGACAAATGCAAAAGTGATGATTGATCAACCACTTGAAACTTCTAGTAGTAAAATATATATGTGCATACACTAAAATATATGTTTGTGTTTACATTATTATATTAAAATGTGAAGGAGCCTTGAAAAGTAAGTTGAACTTTTTAAATTTCACTAAAAATCTTCGCGATAGACAAAATCATCTTAATTTTGAATAATTAAACGTTACACGTGCGAGACACGTGCGGTTAAACTAGTATTAAATAATTAACTGTATGAATCTAATGTTTTATGCCTTTTTATAAATAATATGTAAACATACAAAATAAGATATGTAACTAACACTGATATGATAGTACAAATTTACAGAATTATTTCACTTCCTTTTTGTTGACTAAAAGATGGACTGTAAAGAAACAAACATATGCTCTCAACAAGTAAAATATTTCACAGTTTCACGAGAACCAATCTCCATAAGAAAGCATGTCAACAAAGGAAATATTGCAATTTTCTAGCAGGAGAGCTTCGGGTCACCCTCATGCCGAGTATAATGCAAAGAAATGAGACTACACACGGATATAAAAATAAATTTTACTTTAGGAGTATGATCTGCAATCAAAATAATTAGAGTACTTACCTTCCCAGATAAATAGGGCTCCCAAGAAAAACACTATATAAAATTGTTGATGTAGCAGATTGGAGCGGATTGTATAAAGCAACTAAAGCTGGGCCAAGAACTTTATTGGAGCATGTTATAAGTCCATAGTTCAGGGCGGATGCAACAATTCCCTGAAAGACAGTAACCATTATGATGAAACCTATTTTCATTTCAACCTAACTAAAAATTTTGTCCTCTACATACTAACCATATGAAATGAAATTTCATAGACAGATGAATGAAAATCTACAATGAAATATTTCACATACTAACTTTAATACACGACGCATTGATGATTGCAAATTGAGCAACTAAGGAAAGGAAGTATCAAGATCATTGACACTATAATATATTTTGTAACTATATCACTTCCTTCTTTCCAAATATAAAAATTTCAATCTAATATTTCACCATTCACTTTTTTTATGCAAGCAACTGACACTGTCAATTCTCAAATAGATCTTTTGTAAATCATACTCCCATCACAAATTATGTGCATTTGAATATATTCTTATCGTCAATCAAATATATTAGTATAAAAAACAAGGTCAACTATTGTGTTATTATTATTTTTGAAGAAGTCCTTTTTTAACCATGGACAATTATATGTTGTCCTTTCACAAATAACATATATTGAAGGGATGAACCTTATATGTTTTTAGGAGGAAAAGAAAATAACAAATTAAAATACAAATGTAAAACAATAAAAAGTTCAGAAAGGAGTACATCAGAAGTTTAAAGAGGTGTACAGATCAAGTTGAGGAAAAGCAAAGAGGAGAGCTTACCTCAGATTTGGAGAGTTAGTATAGATAATGTGCTGGAGAATAGATTTGGAATATCATTTAAAATATGAATCTTCAAAATCCATAAAACAAACAACACTTTCCGGTATAGAAGCTCCTAATTTGCTCATCAATGAATCTAAATGATAGTTGCCTGCAAAATACAGAGAAATGATTATATATTGTTCGGTTATTTATTTTCATCATTATAGATTGTAGAAACTAAATTGAGAAATATGTTTTGTAAATATTATAACTGAACAGATTTGACATAATTATTGGTTGACATAACCTCTAATGAACCAAGTTTATACTGTTTTGTAATATTTGAATTTTTGACAATGATTGATTTGTTAAAGTATCACACCCTTTTCTGCTTCAAACAAAAGAGAAAAAAGAATACAAACAACAAAGATCATATTAACATTTAATAATCGTAAGTCCATTTTAACACCAAGAGAGAAATAACCATTAAGATTACGATCAAACTATTTGAACTCATATGTGAAGAACTCTAATCTCTTGAATACATTAAGACGGTTAGAGGTAAATCTATGACTGCACAAAATATGCTAAGTAATTTGATGTACCGAAAGATGGCATGTTAATTTAATACAAAAATAAGTAATATATATACTATATCATCATATATCAACCTGGAAATTGGTTAGAGTGAATGGAAAATCCATGTACGTCTACAGAAGACCAGACACAAATACTCTCTTCAGAGCGTACAGTTCACTAGCGAAAGAATTACAAAGGACTAGCCACCAAACTTCATATTATACATGCAAAGAACAAAATGTCAAGTGTTTTGCATGCTCCAGATTACAAAACCAACAGAAGTCAATACATTTAAATACCACGAGTTGAAATCAAAAAGTGTCCAGTAGTCCAAAACTGAAAAATATTTTGCTTACTTAACAACAAAGTGAGAAAATAACATGTAACTGAGCAAATCTGGTGAATTACATACCACTTCGTAAGAAATACGATGGATTTTATAATGATTAACTTAGGAACTAGATTAAATGGCCGGAGTAGATCTTTGCATGCCATGTAAAACAAAGCCAAGGCATAAAGAGCCATTGAGTATGAGATGATATATATACTTTTGAGGTAGAGGTACGATTGCCTTGGACTGAAATTTCCATCCTCATATTTTTCTTTTACATATAGTATGATTGTAACGATTTCCAATATGGGCTTGAGAATCACAAACTATAAACATCCCGGCTTGCACCTTCGAATAAACATTCCACAATGGAACCAACATATATTGCTTGGTTAGTACAAATCACATTTATAACTAGACAAGTTGTCATTATTCTTCTTCATCAAGAACTCAGTATAAACATTTGGTAGTGCTGAAAGACAAACAGAGAGAAAACCAAGAAAATATCCTTGAATGGGTGATGAAAAGAATGAGTCATAAGCAGGGGCGGAGCTACCCTTGGAATAGGGGGTTCATTCAAACCTCCTTCGGTGAAAAATTATACTATATATACATGATTAAATTATTTTTTATGTTTATATAGTAGATGTCGAACCCCCTTCGGTTAGTTCGTATGCTCACTTGCAAACCCCCTTAGTGAAAATCCTGGTTTCACCACTGGTCACAATATGCCTATTCACATCCTTTCACCTATGTTGAACACTAGGCAAATGTGGAACAATTGTTAATATTCTCTCAGTCCCATTTCACATCACATTATTTAACTGAACAAAAGATTTTGATTTGTCCTCTATGTTATATTAGTAATAGTGAAAGTAAATACTAAATAAATGGTAGAACACACTACTGTGATAGATAAAACATCACATCAAAGTTTACAATTTGAGCATTCCAAAGATTTTGAGTTCTTGAATGTTGTGACTTTGTTTTCAGAAACATATTAGGGTTAAATATTTTGTCATCTCAAAGCGGAGTGTTCCATAACTGGAATGGAGAATATACTTTATTTCTTTAAAAAGGTGTCAAAAGAAGTAAAAATTATGATTTCTACTATATGTGCATACTTGAAGATAAGTTTACCAGAGAGGAAAGTAGTCGTTAGATTAAGCTTGAAATATAATGCAGATAGGCAGTATTAAAAAATATTATGTCAAGATGGCTCTCAAATTTGATTTATGATTGCCCCAAGAAAACAGTAGAGTGGTTATTCACATAAATAATATTTTTGGCATATTTTATAAAGAACTCCTTTCTGAGCTATTATGTAGAATGACACAAATTGTCCAGAACAAACTAAACTGGTATATCCATCAGGTAGTTCACTGCCAATCCTAATCCTATAATTGAACCAATCTATTACATACTCACTACATAACATCTATATGAGCAACCATAGTGTCTGATAACAGGTAAAGCTAAAAGGTTATTCCCTTCTCTTTCGGGGGAGATGCCAACCATCTCTACCACTGTGTTAACCATCTTTCATGATAAGCACATAATGCTTCCAGTTAAATAGCTCGAATAGAGGAAATTAATTTTGCATGCCAGTTCTTACATCATACATGGTTAGGTTTCAGGTCAGATCTCCAAAAGAAAACTTATATGCATGAGATGGTTTGGCATGCTAAGTTATCTCTTTCCAAATAATAATACTTAGAAGTAGCCAAAGAGATTCCATAAGCACATGGCTTGTGGTTGTTCTAACAACCAAAAGTATGATTGCCATCCATTGCAAGTTCGTAAGCTTCCTCTTAAGAAACATCCTAGAATATCAAAAAATGATTCTTAATTTACTTTACCTACTTCAATATAGGAAATAAAGAATTGATGCTGAATGAAAGGAAGTAAAAAGAGGTAGAAAAACTAGGCAGAAAAGACCGCCCCAAGCACTTGAATAATATTTCTATAGTAACAATCTTTAAGTTGCCCATTATTTGATAAGTGATGTATCTACATAAGTCAATGTAGTGAACTATGCATTGTTGTGAATGAGATAAATGATAGATCAAATCGGATATAAATGAACACTCTTTCAATCCATCGTCATCTTAGGAGGTAGTGAGTTTTGTATCTCTCTGCAAAGAAAGATATTGGATACTATAAGATATAGGATGGAAAATGATTGAAGGAGGATAATCTCAGATTAAGGCATAATTGTCCCTTTTCCTCTGTATTTAGCTTCCTATTCCTTTTGTTTCAGTTTGTCTTCAAATATCCTCACACTTCTTTTCTCTTATCTTCTTCCTCTTTCTCCTAAAGTATTTCACTGTCCTTCATCCTCAGTATATCCTCCTTTATGTTGTTTCTTGTCCAATCTCTGCCACCACTACTAGATTGTGATAAATCCCGTCATAGGCGAAGAGAAAAGTTTGAACGAAAGTTGTTAACATGCCAGGGAAGACAGTCAAATATGCTAGTTTCCAACAACTGTATTATATCTTCAATCTGATTATCCACTAAGGGCTAGATATTAGGCATCCTATACTAGCTTGGACTCAAAACCAATGACTTTTTTTAATGAACTCACACAAAACACTAACTTTCTATGTTTCCAAATTCATTTTCAAGAAGACAATATTGAAGTCATCAAGATTTACCTCCACCATATATAATTCTACATCAGAAATTTTATTTCCTTAAATGATATATTTTGTACTGGCCACCTATGCAGGTAGATAGTCGAACTCTATTAATTCCAAAGTTGTAATTTTTCATCTGGAAAATAATAAAAATGAATTACTTTCCAATCCTAAACTTAGACACAAGAATACAGTGGCGTCTAATCACAATAAAAGAAAATACAGAGGGATAATACAACTGTGAATACCACACATGTTAACAAATATTTATACATCATGCCAACTATAACTATCTTTGGCTCAAATCAAACCTAGAAGAGACTGCTGAAAACTAAAACTCCAACTGTGCATAAAAAGACCCTAAATTTGTAAAAATAACAAAACATAGTTTTAGCCAAAAGGTGATTGTGACTCAAAATTTCCTAAACAATGATATCATTATCAATACAAATCCATAAATCAGCTAAAGGATCCCAACTTTACTGAACCACAAAAGAAAAAAAATTACAAAAATTAACATGTAAAAATACCTCACTTTATTGAACCATTCAAGTTGTAAAGAGGCTAATTAAACACAGATGCAGAAGCGAAGAAATTTGAATCAGGAATTGAACTATCTTCGAACCCATAATCATAAAGCCAATTTGTGGTGTTCTCTGTGAAACCTTCCCCGATCAATCGCCTATACTTTTACATAGAGTATGATTGTAACGATCATTAATATGGACTTGAGAATCACAAACTATAAGCATCCCTTCTTGCACCTTCGAATAAAGCGCCTGGACTACTTTAACATAATCAGAAATACATCTTATATAATAAATAAACAAGTGTTTTAAAGCCCAATCATTTAAATGATTTAACAAAATTACAATAAAGGGACTCAATATAATTAAATGTAAAACAAGATGATGATAATTTGGTTATGGATATCCAGATTCAACTGAATTACTTCAATTAAAAATCAAGGAGTTGTCTCAAATTCAAATGTAGAAATACAACACATTAAATCAAATAAACCATGAAAAATAAGTCTCTAGATAGAACTATGAATAATGTATAAATTATTACAAATGGTCTATGTTGTCAAAAGAATAGCTCTTCATTGAATAATTAAAAGTGGCTTCATGAAATAAAAAGGGTATCCTTAATTTTCTATTATAAAAATAACAGAACGCCAGTCCAATATGCTTTGACAGTTTGAGTGTTCAATAGTAGAAAGATTGGTATGCAATATGATGATTGAATTTATATGGGAAATAATTAAATTCGCCAAAAACACAACAAAAATGAAGGGGAAGAAAAAAATACCATACAAAATAGTCAAGCACAGAAAAAAGAAGGAGATTTAAGCAAGACTGAAAATAATACATTCGTAATTTACTGTCATACTTTTATCAACTTTAAAAGAGGGAGAAAAAAGAAAATATACAACAAAGATTATAAGATAAAATCTTGCATACAGAGAGTGGAAAGTTTCATAACCAAAATTTATTTGTTGACCATTTACCATCATATTTTGGTGATTCATTAACCTTGGCTAGGACTTCACTATTTTCAGTCTTGACCCTTACATAAGAGAATGTTTCATATGCCGAGGTACGATGCCAGTATCTCACAATACAATTTTGTACTAAAGTTTTGACCATTATTTTTCTATCCTACATGGGTTCACAATGCTCATCTTCTCAACTAAGCCTGCAAAGCTTACTTATCCTAAATAACTATCGTTATAATATGTAGACATTATCTGTAATACCCCGAATTCCTAGAGCTTAAATTAGATCTAAGTATGTGAGTTATCCTATATAAAAATTTATGAAATACATCCAGAGAGTCACTGTGATTCTACCACATCACGATGGATATAGCGATAACCCATTCACCGCATTGCGGTAGGCCTTAATCGGCATTCCAATTATGGGATTTTAAAGTCCAAGGGAAACTTAGACTTTTCCCATGACCCAGATCAGCCTTAAACACAAAATTAATCCCTAAATGACCAAAATATATCATTATTCACTCAATTTTACCCAAAGACCATCATTCTCTCTCAAAAGCAAGAAACTCTAGTTTCAAAATTCAAGAACAAAGATTAAAATTTTTTCCAAGAACCTTCAACAATTAACATTCCAAAGTATGTTAGGTGTTAATCTATGGACCCCTTCCACCCATAGAGTCCACGAATCCATTTTCAAACTACAAGATTGTATTCATGTTCATGTTATTATTGGATTTTTTTCTATGATTAAATTACAAGCTTTCATGAAATTAATCATTATTTGTGTTGAATTACATGATCCTCTTGATGAACCCTTCAAGTTATAAATTGATTGGTGTATCTATGATAACTATGTGCGTTGATTGTTGTATAACCTAAGCATGCTCCCCATGTGTTTGATAAAATGCGTATGTGAATGAATTAGTACCAATATAACCCTATAACATGTGTTTACCCTTCATGAATAAGTAGATGCCTTACAAGTGTTTGATAAAAAGTCTCTATGGATGAATTATGAACAAGTGAACAATGTCATATTATTCAAGATTTTGCTATGCTTTACTTTTTATGCTATCGAGTCCTGGGGGTATTTAATACCCGACAATTTAGTGTGTGCCTAGAGACAGTGTTAGTTACAGAACCTCAGTCATGTCACGATCAGTAGTACTCTCAGTCAGTTACAAAACTCAGTAGAACTCAGTTAGTTTACCAAACTCAGGAAAAATCAGTAAGCTCAGTATCAGTTCAGTCTAGTTTAGTATACTCAGTTCAGTGTCTTTCAGTTGGGAGTAGAATTCAGCACCGAGTGAACCCAAATATGGGGGCTCACCTGCCAGTAGAGGGTGTGATCTCTAGAAACAATCCTTGCATTCCAGAACTACGTAGCCAGCGTAGGTTAAGACATCAAACCTGCCAGATGAGGGTGGATGAGGTGTTTTAACCTAACAGATGAGGGTTCCATCATTCTCATTAGAGTACCTGCCAGATGAGGGTAACTCTCAGCTTGTCCTTACCCGTGGCACGGTACTGACACCCTTTTAATTGGGGTTACAGATTGGACCCCAACTCAGTTATCTTATTTTATATGGGGCATGTCGGTTAGATGATTTCCTCCCACAGTTTTAGTCTCAGTCTTCAGAATAGAACTCAGTTCAGTTCTACAGAATCAGGACTGTCAAAGACAGTCAACTAGTATCATTAAATCAATTATCAGTATCTTCAGATATCAATTACTCAATATCAGAATTCAGAACTTAGGTTTAGACAAGTTTAGTCACTGAATTTATCTATATGCACATGAGTGCACACTCAGTATTTACAGTATTATCAGTTATCTATGTACTGCCATGTTCAGTAACTCTATATCATGCAGTCAGTTATTGTTTATGCATATGAACCCTTGTATTCAGTCTTACCCCATCTAGCATACCAGTACATTCCACGTACTGACATATTTTCTTTCTTTGCGCTATGATGTATTATATCATAGGTTCAGATGCTCAAGTTCCCAACCACGCATAGATAAATTCAGATTCAGCCAGTAGTAGTAGATTAGCAGTGAGTCCTCATCATTCGAGGATATTCTTTTATTTTAGATTCTTAGTAGTTTTAGTATTTTAGTATGTAGGGTTAGTTAGGGGTTTGTCCCTTCAACTCCACTTTCAGATAATTCAGCTAGAGGCTTTTCAGACTAGTTTTTAGACAGTGTTAGTTTTACACATTGTTATTTCTGTTGATACACTTTATCAATATTTACAAATTTTGAACCTTACAGTATTTCAGCCTATTTTCTGTATTTATTATAGTATATTATCGGTGCTTACAATAGATGTCATTCATGGGTTAGCTTGTGGTCCTTCGGGGTCATTAACACCGTGTAGCATCCAGAGTACAGACTCAGGGCATTACATTATCATAGGTAAGAACAATGACATGCTGACTATTTTTTTCACATCCTTATATTTTTTCATAAAATTTTAATTACTGTATTAAATTATGATTATAGGTCAATTAACACATGAAACTTTATGTACTAATTATGCAAAATGGCAGTTACATGGTAATAACCTGTTCTGAAATTCTCAATAACAGTTGATATTTCAAATTACTCATGTTTCCTCTCAAAATTCTAAAGTCCTTATAAATGAAAAATGAAAAGAAGTCTGTTTCTACAATAAGCCGATACGACATAAAAAATCCAAAACAGTGCAAAGAAATACTTTCAACAAAGGTATGATCTTTCATTACCACTCCCATCTCTAATTTAGAGGCAAAATTAGAAATTACTTTGATATCTCTAGTACTATTTGTTTTTTTTGAAAGGATGCACTAAAATAACATACAAATGTCTTCTACAGAGAAAAGGTAAAGCCTCAAAGTACAGAAAGCATTCTATTGAGAGTGAAGAAATACTAGCACCCTTAGCTAATATAACAAATGGTGAGTGAAAATATCCCTGATTTAATATAATTACAATCTTATTGTTAGGACTTACTTTCTAATACTCTTCTATGTATGCGGGGTGATAAGATACTGCCTGATTTAAATGTACTACTTGAAGGTAATACAAGTTTATTAGTGCTTTAAATTTTTCATCCAAACTAAATCCAAAGTTAAAACTTCCTTACTTCAATCTGACTTTAAAATAATATAGTAATATATTTCATTTAATTTGTAGATGCACAAACACATAATTCTCTGCCAGATTTAAATGAAACTCCAATAATGGAAGGTAAGTATTTCAAGTTATCATTAGTTATCAGTTAAAAATAGTGTAAATTGTTAACAATACAAATAATTAATTAGTGTATCTTTCTTACTAAAAATTATGGTAAATTTTTGGATTTTTTTGGCGGGGCAGGTTTAAGGTCGCTGACCGAATTGTTTAACGACACTTTTAAGATGAAAAAGATGCTCGAGGCATAGAGATGGAGTACGATAATTTTATTATATAAGAACAAGGGTGATATTCAGTGTTGCAATAACTACCAGGTTATTAAGTTGTTGAGTCACATGATGAAGATTTGGGAGAGGATGGTTGAGCAGAGGTTGAGGAGGATCGTGTCTATTTCTAAGAATAAATTTAAATTTATGCCTGGTCGCTCGATGATAGAGGTAGTCCAACTGGTGTGGAGACTGGTGGAGCAGTATAGGGAGAAAAAAAAGAACTTGCACTTGGTGTTCATCGGCCTGGAAAAGGCATACGACAAAGTCTCTAGAGAGGTTCTTTGGAGATGCTAGGAGGCGAGAGGGGTCATAGTGGCGTACATCAGATCAATTAAGGACATGTATGATGGGGCAAAGCTCAGGTGAGGACAGTGGGAGGAGATTCAGAGTATTTTCTGGTCTTGACAGGGTTTCACTAAGGATCAAATCTTAGCATATTTTTATTTGCCTTGGTAATGGATGTGTTGATGCGACGAATAGAAGGAGAGATGCCTTGGTGTATGCTATTTTCGAATGATGTAGTTTTGATTAATGAGATAATGGGGAGTTGTTAATGATAAATTAGAGGTTTGGAGATAAACCCTGGAGTCTAAAGGGTTCAGGTTGAGTAAGACCAAGATGCAATACTTAGAATGTAAGTTTAAGGACTCAAGGCAGGAGGAAGAGGTGGTAGTTCTAATACCTCATGCTTTTCCTAGCTTGAAAAGTTTCCTAAGAATGTTAGAAGCTTTCTTTGAAAGTTGAATCCACTTTTTGTACACGTGGTATTTTTAATATTTTCACTTTTTACCATGTGGGAAATTGAATAAGATTTCCATCGATACCAAATTTTCCAAAATCCAACACCCGAGTGAATAGTTAGAGCCATTTTAGTGAGACAGTGTATCACATGGGCCTGCAGCGCATCATGGAGATAAGTCAAATAGATATTGTCAATTTTTAGTGTTGCTCTGCGATAGTGGTACGTCATGCCAAACTTTCAGGTCGTAGACAAGGTGGCAACGCGATAGCTCCGCATCGCGCCATCGTGTAATTTCTCATTTGTCACTTTCCAGTGACTTGGCGCGATAGTGGCACGTCGTGCCAAGGATAAAAATCAGGAAATTTTCTCAGAAATTAAAGATGCATCCATGGTTAAAAGGTTCAATTTTTCACCCCTATATATACCTAATAACACGTGATTTAGTCATTCTTCACCCAACATATACTAGTTTCTCACAAGTTTCTCTCAAGAACAAACTAGGGTTTCTATTGGGGATTCAAATTCAAGAAGGTTTCACCGTCAATCTTCATGAAATCACGAACTAAGGTATGGATAGTGTTCATTTATGGACTCCTTTCATTCATGAAGCCCAATAATCTCTTTTCTAAAGTCAAGATTTTAGATTTTCTTTATGAACTTCATGTTGGGTTTATTTTGTTTATGTTGAGAATGATCAATTGAATTCAAATCCATGTTGGGTGATTAATGTTATGTGGAACTGATTTGTATAGATGTATATTCATGTGAACCTATGATTAAACCCTAGGATGATGAAATTAGATGTTGAATCATAATATGTAATTGTTGAATAATAGTGTCTACATATATTATGCCTATCATGTGTTTGATTAAATGCCGATATGAAGGAAAAGTGCCCAACTAGCATGATATTATAAAATCCCTATGTTTGTACAAGTTTATGTATATCATATGTTTGAGCAGAATACACAACTAATTGATTTTAGTCCTGGTTCACAGGCAAGAAATTATATTAAAAAAAAATTCTTCTCTTCAAAATGGAAAACTTTTAGAACTTGGTTTTTTGAAGTATATTGTTCTGATGAATTAAAAAACATCTCTGAAGAATTTTATGAAATGTGTGCATTGCATAATCAAATTGTTTACTTTGTGCCATGGTTTATGTCTGCATATTTGCCTTTGTATGTCAAGGTTATTGAAAGATCTTACCAAGATTCAAATGGTACTATAACACAAGCTATTTATCCTCCTCAATCATCTTTTATATTGCCTAATAATACAGGTTTAACCTTCTCTGCCTTTCAACAATTTATTGATAATGAAGTTGGAAAAATCACTATTTCTTAAATTAATAGTCTAATCGCTCAAAATAATTGTTTGAGTTTTTATGTAAAGGTTCTGGGAGAACATATTTTATCTCTTGATAAAAAACTTGATGTCATAAATGATCTGATCAAAATGCTAAGTGATAGTCAAAAGTCATCTAATATTGCTTCTACATCAGAAAACACGATAGAAGACTTGAAAGCTAAGCCTCATATTCAAAGACCTCCTGACATTGAAGGATTTATAAAACCCTCTGATTTAGAACAACTTGAAAAGAAATTTTCTGGTTTAAATATAAAACCCATTGATTTGTCTAATAATTTTGCTGATACTATTGAATCCTTAACCAATAATTTTGATGATGACGAAACCCCTTCGGTAGGAGTATAAATCCACTCAGAGTTGAATAAACTCAGAGGTTTGGTAAGAAAGCAACCGGGGAAGAAATATGCTGATATTCCTTGAATGCAAACTGCTTATTACCCACGACCGACTCCTTAAGATGTTATGATCGAAGAAAGAGATTGGTACCTCACAAACACTTCGTATAGTGGATAACATATTTATGAATGGAATTTAGATGGATTATCTGAAAGACAATTTTCTATTTTGGTTCATAGTATGTTAATGTATTCTACTATTGCAAAAGTTTCTAGCCCTAAAGACGATGCAGGTGCACAAGTTTGCACAGATGCTACTATATGTAAAATGATTGTTGCAGGTTTTACTGGCCAACTTCGGGGCTGGTGGGATAATTTTCTTTCTAATGATGAAAGAAATAAGATTTATGAAGCTAGAAACCTTTTACCTGGGATAGATAACCTAGGTCAAGATCTTTCAACAAATAGAGAAGACATCGTATATACCCTTATTCTTACCATTATGGGGGTAGATTTACTAACCAACATGAAAATACTCATACCCTCTTAAATATTCTGAGGTGTAGACATTTGGACAAATTTAGATGGTATAAAGATACTTTTCTTTCTAGGGTCACAGATCTGCCCGAATCTAGATTTGAACATTGAAAGGCTAGATTTGTAGATGGTCTTCCATCACTTTTTGCTGAAAGAGTTAGAAAAGACATCAAGGGTTAATATGGTGCAATCCCTTGGATGGATTTCACTTATGGGTAACTTCTATAATCTTGTACTGAAGAAGGTCTAAAACTCTGAAATGAATTGAAACTATCTAGATAAATTAAGCTAGATAGAATTAGAGAAAAAACCCAATTAGGTGATTTTTGTGGACAGTTTGGTATGAAAAATCCTCCTTATACTAGAAAAAAGAGTCGTGGATACGATAATCCTGATAAAATCTATAGAAGAAAAACATCTAGACGTAGAACCAAAGAAGAGCCTGAAGTTAGGAAATCCAAACGAAAGTCTTCTAGATTTATGAAAAATAGGTCTAAGAGAGACCTAGAAAAAATCAAGTGTTATAGGTGCAACCAATATGGTCATATAGCTCCCAATTGTAAACTTCAAAAACTCAAGTATTTATCACTCTCTGATGAAATGCATGACCAATTCTATGGTTTATTATATACTTCTGGTTCTGAATCTGAATCTGAAAATGATATTGATTTACCTAACTCTTCTGATAATGAAAATCATGAAAAAACTACGACCAATGCTTGTACTAATTGTAATGCGGATAATTGTGATTGTGATGATGCATTTTATAAACTTCAATCTCAATTTGAAGATTTAGAGTTAAATGTTTGCACAATTACTGCTGATAGCACTTTAGAATTACTAAAGGAAGTAACTGACGAGAAGCTTCGTCAAAAAATTATTGATTTTGCTTCTACATCAACCAACAATTCTAGTAATTCTAAACCTACTAATAGTAAATGTGTCAAGAAAAATACTGATTCTAATGTTGATATCATGCCCTACTCTATTTCTGAAGTCATTAGAAGACTCGCTATTAGTCAAACTCCGGGATGAGATACAACTTTTGATGATTTGAAAACAGAAATTGAAAAGTTAAAAAAGGAAATTATCTCTTTACAGCAAAATCAGATGGTCTCAGATCATAGGATTTTGAAACTTGAAGAAGATATTTCTAACATTTCTGAGAATACTACTTCATCTAATTCTAAAGAGAAAGAAAAGGATTTTGAAAATTCTCAAAATATGGATAATATTGTTCAGAAAATAGATTTAAAACATGATTATTTCTTGGGTATGATGCAAATTGTTACTGCTCATAAATGGTTTATAAATTGCACTATTTTAATTAATAAAGAATTTTCCATCACTAATACAGCTATGGTTGATAGTGGTGCTGATGTCAGCTGCATTCAAGAAGGCTTAATTACAACCAGATATTTTGAAAAAACTACCCACATAATTAAGTCTGCATCTGGTCATAAACTTGATATTAATTATAAATTGCCTAATACTCATATATGTCAAAATAAGGTTTGCATTCCGTATTTCTTTTTTTTTTTTGGTAAAAAACTAGTTATATCCTCCTATTATTTTAGGAACACCTTTTATAAATGCTATTTATCCCTATACGCATATAGATGCGAATAGTTTTAAGGTTACTTATAAAAATAAATAAATTTCTTACCCTTTTCTTACTGATCCTGTAACAAGAGATATAAATGCTCTAATTAGTATGAAGCAGCGACAGGTAAATTTCTTGCAATTAGAAATAATGAGTATGAATATTCATGAGACAATGAAGTCGGTAAAAGTCCAAGAAAAAATAAAAATAATTTCCGATCAATTGACTATTGATATTTGTGTTGATCACCCAAATGCCTTCTGGAATCGTAAGAAACATATTGTTTCTCTTCCTTATGAAGATGGTTTCAGTAAAGCCAAAATTCCCACAAAATCTCGACCCTACCAAATGAATACAAAATTAGTAGAATTCTGTAAAAAAGAGATTGATAATCTCTTGCAAAAAGGTTTTATAAAATCCTCAAAATCCCCTTGGTCTTGTACTGCTTTCTATGTTAATAATGCTGCTGAAAAGGAACGTGGTATGCCTAGACTAGTCATTAATTATAAACCTCTGAATAAAGTTTTAAAATGGATCAGGTACCCAATACCTAATAAAAAAGACTTGCTTTCTAGACACTATGATGCCAACATATTTTCTAAATTTGACCTTAAATCTGGTTATTGGCAAATTCAAATTGATAAAGATCATACTTATAGAACTATTTTTAGTGTTCTTTTGGACAATATGAATGAAATGTTATGCCATTTGGTTTAAAAAATGCTCCTTCTGAATTCCAAAAAATTATGAATGACATCTTTAATCCTTATATAGATTTTATAATAGTCTATATTGATGATATTCTGGTGTTCTCGTAAACCCTTGAATCACATTTTAAACACCTAAATATGTTTTAAATTTTTTTTTTACAAAATGGTTTGGTTATTTCTAAGCAAAAAATGAGTTTGTTTCAGACAAATGTCTGGTTTTTAGAACATAATATTTCGCAAGGCACTATTCAACCCATACAAAGAACTTTGGACTTTGCTGAAAAATTTTCTGATATTATTACTGATAAAACTCAGTTGCAGAGATTTCTTGGAAGTCTTAACTATATTTATCCTTTTTATAAAAATCTTTCTAGGGATTTAGCCCCGTTCTATGATAGGCTAAAGAAGGATTATAAACAACCTTGGACTCAAGTCCACACTGATCTCGTTAAATTAATTAAAAAATGAGTTCAAACTCTTCCTTGCTTAACTTTAACCAACCCTGATTGGTTAAAAATCATCGAGACCGATGCATATAATATTGGTTATGGTGGAATACTTAAACAAGTAAATCCCCATGATAATACTGAACGTCTTATTAGATTCCATTCGGGAAAATGATCTAAAAGTCAAAAAAATACGCCACTATGGCCCATGAAATGTTAACTATTGTTAAGTGTGTTTTAAAATTTCAAGATGATTTATATAACAAAAAATTTATTGTTAGAACTGATACACAATCTGTTAAGTATATGTTTGATAAGGACTTTAAACATGATGCTTCAAAATTAATTTTTGCAAGATGGCAAGCTCAGTTAGCCCCTTTTGGTTTTGAAATTCAATATAAAAAGGGTAGTGAAAATTCTTTACCTGATTTCTTATCTCGAGAGTTTTTAACTAAATGAAATTCTACAAATACTTTCTTTCTAAAAAATAATAATTACTATAATAAAGTGCATACCTTTAAATGAAGATATTCATTTTCTTATTTTAGAAAAACTTATTAATGACATAATTGAAGAAAAATTAATCTCTAACGAATTTCATGATGATCACATCTATTGGTTTGATATTAACTTAAGTGACTAATCTTTACACCACTCCCTGTTTTACAGGATCAAAAGGAAACAATGAAGCTCATCATTCATTTCTTCTCTCACAAATTTCTAATCACTTTTATAAAGGCAACTCCTTTGAATGCTGACATACATATGCTTATTCTGAGAAAAGTCATCACTAATCTTATTACAAAAGATACACTTTATGAAGATTTATCTGAATATATGGCTTCGTATGCTGATCAATATTTGCTTTATACAACATTATGGGTACCGACCCCCCATGGATGGCGGTCAGAGGAAGAGAAAATAGCGGCAGAAGCCAAAATCAAAACACTAGAGGAAGGGGATCCTCATCTTCATCTTATGCTTCAAGTCTTCCAATTTCCCCGTATTACAAAGAGGAAATATGGGTTTGATAAATGCGGAAATACAATATATTGCAGGACCATTTTCTTCAGAAAAAACTCAAAATATAAGCCCTTCAATTTGTCTAGACGATATTCCAGAAGATCATCCTTTATATGAACAAATACAATCCTATATGTCTGCTAAAAAGGCTGACTCATTTGTAACAATCTCTTTAGAAAATATGCCGATAGACCCAATTATGAGAAGCTCGAAGAAAGGGAGCTAATACTCCTTGTTGAAAATTCTCAAATATGCAAACAAGAAGATCCGCGGAGATTACTTCAAAAACATTTATTAACTCATCTCTATTTTGAAGGAGAATCATTTAAAACAAGAGGCTATTATGAAAATATATTAGCTGCCACTGGTAGCGCAGAAATAGAACATCATCAATTAGCTGAAGTTACAACTGAATATGTGCATGGCTATTCTAAAATGGTAATTAAAAAACTCCTTTCTATTGAAAACTGGAGAACAACCTCCATGACTGGAAGATATTTAACCATGAAAGATTCTAAAGTCTCTTTTACCTATTGGGATTATATTAAATCCTTTACCCAAACACTTTATTACAATAATTCTAAACACAAACATACCTGGTTTCTTAAGGTTTGTGCAAAAGTCTTTGAAAATCAAATTCCCAATTGGTTTCTCCAATGGTGGTCATATTATGGCCCTATAGTTAAAATTCTACCTCCAAAATATCTTCCTCTCTACCAAGAATGGAAAAAGCATTCACCATTTTTAATCGAGTTATATCTTTTAGAACATGTCTGCAAATTAGACACCATTGATCAAATGTATTTTTTTCTATAGAATTTTCAATTCCATGGGTTCACAAGTGGAATGTCAAATTTGAATTTACAAAAGAACAGATTCCCGGACTATATAGGGTTTTTTATTGTAACTTCTGGGATAAATTGACTCGTATCGACCCAGTTACAAAGGCCCCTTATGGAAAAGAACTGTGCGAAAGCATTATCCAGAAAAATATAAAAAATGCTCATGCTCCAAGAAAGAAAATTGTTGATGACAAAGGTTTAAATTATATTTCTTAATGAATTTCTGTCCACGAAGGAGATAAGCTAGAAATGATTGAAAAATATCTAGCCGAAGTATGGAAAAAATTATTAAAAATAGTGGAACAAAGTTCAAATACATCCATGAAAAGCATCACAAGCAAAGAAACGAAAAATACTGAAGATGTTCTTGATTCACAACCACTACCTTCAGCACATATCCTCACTAATGAAGAATTGGAACAAACTGAAGCCCTTCTCTATCACCTAAAGAAAAAAGAAAACAACAAAATATGACAGACAGCAGGCCCCATTTAAGATAATTATTAAAAAACTTCTACTATGCTTGTTTAGAAAAGTAAAAATACTTTGCACAGGTCCCCACTATATACTGTGCAAGATTCTTTTTTATTTCTTTAAATAGATGCCTCATTCTTGTTAGAGAGGTAAAAGTTTTCAGTTTTATTTTATTCAGTCTTGTCTTTAGCTCTCCCTTCTCTATACTTCTTACCCCTTGTAATATATTTTGAAGATAAATAAAGGGCATTAGCCACTGTTTATTACTGTTCAGGCCTTGTAATCAGCCAAATCTACGGTACTATTTATTTCTCTCTTTATTGTACTTTAATACAACTTCTTCCCTCTTCCAGCCGTGTACGTGTCCGGCTAAAAATGCCTCTTATACTTATGTTAAAGATCTAACTTCGTTTACATGGTAACTATGAAAGATCCAGACTCTATCAAAATATGAAGGAATTTTTATATAGTTTCTTGGCTTGACTCCAAAATGGTGGTATAGTCAAGTTTAATAAACTTATGTTGACCTTGTCTCAGTGACTACGTCTAGTAAGTTGTGCCTCTTTAGCCCATTATACTAAAGAATAAAGGGCGACTTTTTTCACAATTAGAACTTCTAAACACATGGGTTTAACATAAATTTATTGAATTTCTAACAGGCCCCTTGTTTGGGTAAAATGTTCCATACAATCATCAAGCTATGTAAAAATATTTTTGTATTTCGATCGGTGTTTTTGGTTTGGTTGTCCGACTATGGTTAAATCTGGTATTCAGTTCAGCTTTGCTAAATGATACCATCAGTTAAATCAGTTTAGTTTAGTTAATCCGTTCAGTTCTTATTTAGTTGGAAATAGGATTTAGCATCGAGTGAACACAAGGATGGGGACTCACCTGGTATTCAGTGGAGGGTGTGATCATTAGAAGAAATCCTTGTGTTCCATAACTACGTAGCCAGCATAGGTTGAGATGCACCCTACATATTTAGGGATATATTACCTACTAGGAGGGGTTGACGGAAGAGATCCCTGTTAGCGAAGGTATACTCATAGCAGGACTTTACCCGTGGCATGGTACTGACACCTTTCCAGATAGGGTTACAGGTTGGACACCACTAGTTCAGTTTTTGGGCATGTCGGTTAGATGATTACCTCCCACAGTTATAGTTTCAATCTCAATCTCAGCCTCAGTAAAAGAACTCATATAGTTTTTTAGATTTTAGGACCGTCAGATATAGTCAACTCAGATATAGAATGGAACTCAGATAGTTCTATCAGCTTCAAGACTGGCAGATACAGTCATTTATATTATCAGTTATATCAATTATCAAAACTCATGTCATCAGTATTCTTTAAGGACTGTCAGATACAGTCAACCAGACCAGTTCTTCATAATCAAAACTTCTAGACACAGTTATTCATGTATCAGTAACATAGTATCAGTCCCTCAGATATCAGTAATTCTTTGTTATTAGTAAAACTCAGTAGTTAGAACTCAGTATTCAGTCCTAGCACAATCTCAATTACAGTTACGTATGCATGGATGTATTCTTATGTTCATGTTAGTTAGTCAGTTAGTATTATTCATACATATGAAACTATTGCATTCAGCCTACCTTACTTGCATACCAGTACATTCAAAGTACTGACATATTTGCGCTATGGTGTCTTATACCATAGGTTTAGAAGCATGAGCTCCAGAGAACCAATAGCATCCTAGTTTAACGATCAGAGTTAGCAGTGAGTCCTCTTCATTTGAGGTCATGATGATAATATTACAATTTTATTTTTTAGTTTATTTCAGTAGTTGGAGTTAGTTGGGGACATGTCCCATCAACTCCTTATTCAGACAGTTTAGAGGCTTTCAGACTACAGTATGTTTAGACAACTATACCAGTTGTTTTGGTATTGTTATACCATATTTTTCAGTTATATACTAGTATTTAACCTTATGGCCTGTCAGTTTATGTTTCCATATTTATGATATTATTACTATTATTTAGCGCTCAGTTTACAGATATCAGTCATGGGTTAGCTTGTGGTTCTTCGGGGTCATAGGCATCGTGTAGCATTCAGGGTACCAGATTTGGGGTGTTACAAACTTGGTATTAGAGCCTAAGGTTCAACAGTGTTCTAGTAAGTCTGAAAAGCCGCATCTAGTAGAATCTTGTACATGCGTGTCTTGTGCACCGCACTTATGTGCAGAAGGCTATAAGATGTTTTAGGAATAGTTTCCCTTCTTTCAGTATTTATATTATGCCAGTGAGTATAGGCTCAAAGTTAAACTCTCAGTCTAATCCATTTATTCCCTTCATTTACAAATTGTGCCTCCCAAAAGGGCTAGCAAAGGGGGAAATGAAAATTAGTCAACACCTCAGCCCATCCAGTCAAATTCTCTGGATGAGCATATCTCTCATGTAGAATTCAGGACTATATTCACTACTCTAGCCAGTTCATTCATAACCTAAAATAAATAACCAACTACTGTTCTAGCCAACCTAGTGGCAAATTCTGCTGTAGTCAGGATTTGATACTTCACCCGAATAAATCCTCTTTTATTCACCGATTACAAGTCTGAAGATCCATAGGAGTTCCTCGATCAAGTTCAAAAAGTCATAGACATCATGGGAGTGACTTCCAGTGAGAGCGTAGAGTTAGCCACCTATTAGCTATAAGATGTAGCCCATACATGGTATAAACAGTGGAAGGTAGATAGGGGTACAGATACAGAGCCCATAGAGTAGGAAGAGTTTACTACAGCTTTCTTAGATAGGTTCTTTTCCATAGAGCAGAAAGAAGCCAAAGTATTAGAGTTCATCAATCTCACACAAGGTACAATGAGCATGAAATAATAATCCCTTAAGTTTATTCAGTTAGCCAAGTAGCTCCCCATATAGTAGGAGATAGTAGATCCAGAGTGAGTAAGTTTGTGTCAGGGGTATCAGGTAGAGTGGTTAAGAAGTGTAGGACTATGATGTTTATTGGTGACATGGACATATCTAGGCTTATGGTCTATGGTCAACAGATTGTAGAGAGAAAGCTTAAAAAGAAGGAGAGAGAAAGTAAGAGAGCAAGAATAGGTAGTTATAGTTTTGCTCGGCATGGGTCACAAGGTGGTAACCATTCTCAGTTGTGTTAGAAATGTTCAGCCCCAGTCCACTCTTTAGCTAGTGCCTCAGTATCAAAGTTCAAAAATGACTGTAAGAATGAGGCATCAGGATCTAAGGCCCAGAGTAGTGAGAGCCGAATTCTTACTCATCCGCTTTGCGAAGAGTGTGGTAAGTATCATAAAGGTGTGTGTAGAGTCGGTAGTGGTATGTGTTTCAGATGTGGTGAGTTAGGTCACAAGGTTAGAGATTGCCCCCAGTCAGGTTATCAGAGTCATCTCCACTCCTCAGCTTAGTTCGGTTGCCCAAATCAGCAAGGTGCCAATTCCAACGCTATTAGTGGGCAATGTCCAAACAACCTTAATGCACATCAGTCCCATGTTGGGTGATTAATGTTATGTGGAATTGATTTGTATAGATGTATATTCATGTGAACCTATGATTAAACCCTAGGATGATGAAATTAGATGTTGAATCATAATGTGTAATTGTTGAATAATGGTGTCTACATATATTATGCCTATCATGTGTTTGATTAAATGCTGATATAAAGGAAAAGTGCCCAGCTAGCATGATATTATGAAATCCCCTTGTTTGTACAAGTTTATGTATATCATATGATTGATGAAATGCTTTAATATATGAATTATGAATTGTGTTGTTGGTCATGAGTTCACGTAAGTCATGCTAAGTCAGTTTCTTTCCATCGAGTCCTGGGGGTACTTGTACCCGACAACTTAGCTGTGTGCCTAGAGCCATGTCATTTTTTCATGATACTCTCCGACAAGCCACGATCCATAGAACCCAGTCAGTCATGTGACTCAAGAAATCTCAGTAATCTCCATGATATCAGTATTTCCCAGTAATTCTCAGTAACTTCAGTACTCTCAATCAGTCGTCAGATCTCAGTAGCATTCCGTCAGTCAATGAAAATTAGTAAATTCAGTTCAGCTTCACTAAATGATACCATCAGTTAAATCAGTTTAGTTTAGTTAATCCATTCAGTGTCTATTCAATTGTGTTCTAGAACTATGTAGCCAGCATAGGTTGATATGCACCCTACGTATTTAGGGATATATATACATCTCATTTGGGTTACCTACTAGGAGAGGTCGATGGAAGAGCTCTCGGTCAGTAAGGGTATACTTATAGAAGGTCTTCACCCATGGCATGGTACTGACATCCTTCCAGCTGGGGTTATAGGTTGGACCCCACCAGTTCTGTTCCGGGGTATGTCGGTTAGATAATTACCTCCCACAGTTATAGTTTTATTTTTAGTCTCAGTCTCAGCAAAAGAACTCAGATAGTTCTTCAGATTTTAGGGACTGTCAAATACAATCAACTCAGATATAGAACAGAACTCAGATAGTTCTATCAGATTCAGGACTGTTAGATACAGTCATTCATGTTATCAGTTATATTAATTATCAAAACTCATGTCATCAGTATTCATCTTCAGGCCTGTCAGATATAATCAACCATACCAGTTCTTCATAATCAGAACTATCAGACACAGTTATTCATGTATCAGTAACATAGTATCAGTCCCTCAGATATCAATAATTCTATGTTATTAATAAAACTCAGTAGTCAGAACTCAGTATTTAGTCCTAGCACGATCTCAGTTACAGTTATGTATGCATCCATGTATTCTCACGTTCATGTTAGTTAGTTAGTTAGTATTGTTCATGCATATGAGCCTATTGCATTAAGACTACCTCACTTACATACCAATACATTCAAAATACTGACGGATTTATGCTATGGTGTCTTATACCGTAGTTTTATAAGCATGAGCTCTAGAGAACCAGTAGCATCCTAGTTCAGTGATCAGAGTTAGCAATGAGTCCTCATCCTTCGAGGACATGTTGATCACATTACTATTTTATTTTTTAGTAGTTTGAGTTATTTAGGGATATGTCCCAGCAACTCCTTATTCAGATAGTTTAGAAGATTTTAGAATACAGTATGTTCAGACAATTATCTTAGTTTTTTTGGTATTGTTATACCATATTTTTCAATTTTGTACTAGTATTGAACCTTATGGCCTTTCAGTTCATGTTTCTGCATTTACGATATTATTACTATTATTCAGTGCTTAGTTTATAGATATCAGTCATAGGTTATCTTATGGTCCTTCGGGGTCATGGGCACTGTGTAGCATTTTGGGTACCAGATTCTGGATGTTACAGTAGTAAAGTTGGATTCAAAGGTGGTATTTAAGATAGATAGTTTTAAGTATCTTGGGTCTATTATTTAGGGAAATGGAAAGATTGATAAGGATGTCTCTCACCGTATCGGGACAGGATGTATGAAATGAAGACTCACCTCGAGAGTTTTGTGTGATAGAAAGGTGCCTCCCAAGATTAAAGGCATTCTATAGAGTTGCAGTTCATCCGACCATGCTGTATGGAGTGGAGTATCTGCCAATCAAGAACTCTTATATCTAAAAGTTTAAGGTGACAGAAATGAGAATGATGTAGTAGATGTATAAACTTACTAGGGGTGATAGGGTTAGGAATGAGACTAATCAAAATAAAGTGGGAGTAGTATTGGTGGAGGACAAGATGCAAGAAGTGAGGTTAAGATGGTTTGAGCATGTAATGATGAGGGGCACTGATGCCCCAGTTCATAGGTGTGAGAGGTTGACCTTGGATGGTTTCACATGGGTTAGGGGTGGCTAAAGAAATATTGGAGAGAGGTGATTAGACGTGACATAGAGCAGTTACAGATTAATAAGGACATGGCCCTAGATAGAAAGGTATGTAGGACACATTATAGAATAGAGGGTTAGTGCATGGATATGAGTCGTAGTCAGTAGTTAGGAGTGCTTTGGTGTAGCTTGGCAAGTAGTCTTAGGGCTTTGTATATAGGTTTGAGCTTCTCGTTAGGAGGGATGGGGGGAGGTGTTCCCCTTTGGTTTGTTAGTATATAGTATTTCCTTGTAGGTGTTGTATCTCTATTACTACATCTTGTTCCATGTTTTTTGATGACTTTGTTTACTGTCATTTTGTCCTGAGCCGGGGGACTATCGAAAACAACCCCTCTACTTCTTTAGAGGTAGTGGTATAGACTGCGTACATTCTACCCTCCCAGACCCACTATGTGGGAATATACTGGGTTTGTTGTTGTTGTTGTTGTTGTTGTCTTTCTTACTAGAAATTCAAGCAACAATAAACAACACTATCGTACAAGGTATGTTCCTAGAAAATTTTTATTTTTCAAAAAACTACATTATAGTAGAAGTGAATTTCTAAATCAACAATCTTTAATTTATAAAAAGATTATTATGTTTTCATCTACATACATACACCCATAAATTTATATACATAAAAGAACTACTTCAACATAACATAAAAGATGAAGAAGAAGAAGAGTATCCAAGCATGACAACCATACTTTGCTTACTTCTCTTATTATTACATATAAAACTATCTTGACAAATATAGATATATATTGAAAATTTCAACCTATAAATTTATTTTTTACTACTTTCTATAGATGTTGATGTTGAATGTGGCGACATTTGTATTGAAGGTTCTTTTGAAAAACTCTTGATTAAGATAAAATAGTTGATCAATGAAATCTATAATGTTGTTGTTAGAGTACGTTCCCTATTGATTATCTTATTTTCGCCTAACTATTGCCTATTGATAGAGCAGGTTGACTAACGTGTTTCGAACTAGCTAAAGCAATAAGAAAATAACACAGTGGATTTTTACGTGGAAAATACCTGGCTCAAAAAGGTGTTAAAAAAACCACGACCTGTACCTTTACAGGACTTAACCCCAACTTCACTACACAACAATGAGCCTCAACAATTGCTGATTATAAAACTCTTGTAACCTAGAATTATAAACTCTAATTCCTATAACTCAACAATTAGAAATTATAAACTCTAATTCCTAACTACACATACACATAAGATATGCATTCCCAAAGTCTCTGACTTTTCCCCAACTCGAAGACTAGCCTCTAGTTCAGTTTTTAACATGCTGAAGCTAATATTACATCAATAGTTCAACATAATGAAAAACTCCTACAAATCAACGCTAAAACTCTTAGCCAGATTCTATACTAGGACCCATCTTTTCAATGTGTCTCTTCACTGATTGAGTAGCACTTAGTGAAGTTAATCTGTCGATTTCCCTTTTCAGCTCTTCAAGTGCGCGATTCACTTTGAATAACTCATCTTCTATTTAATCACGACACTCCAAAGAGTCATTCAATAATACATTTTCTATCTTACATAGACTTCTACATTCTTTAGAATTTTATTCCTCTACATATAGGACTCTTTAGGATATGCTCAGAAGCTAAACTCCTTCTTTTCAACGGACTCCTTTTTCAACTCACCTTGCCCTTATCATCAAGTGTTTGAATCAAATTCAACTTTTTTTTATTTCTCATGTGATCAGTAAGTTGAATTTTCCAGCTGCACAAATTTAATTGATCGTGATTCTTAATCATTTATCCAGTAGACTTGCACTCTTGAAATTTCATTTATCCAGTGGAGAACAGTGTATCAATATGTTTCATTCATGCTGTCATTCATCAAAACTACATAGTACCCAATAGTTGTCTCTTTAACTCTATATACTATTGAAATTATAGAATATTGGGATATAGGACACGCTACATATGAATGTGGAAATTATGGAGCTCTTTTTTGGTAAGAAGAAAGAGCACATAAGCATTACAAATTAAAAAAATCAATTTTGACAATGTGTTGTCAACAAGGAAAAATAAAGCTTCCATTTCTTAAGAAGCCTCCTAAAAATTTGAAACAATTACTGTTTGGATCATGTTAGAGAAATCATCAGTTTTAATATCAGGATATTCATATCTACCTATATTAACCTTTTCCATTCTACAATTATTTTAATATAGGTCCTAAAAGTAATCATTTTCAACAAAAAATAAAGAGTTATAATTCTATGTTCTCATTTACATCAATGGGAGGAAAGGTGGATGCCTCCATCAATTAGACACGAGGGCCAAGAATATTTAGATTATTTGGACAAAATTATTATCAAATTGGTAGCTTACTTCCTCATAAAGGATCTACTCCAAAATTTGCGCAGCAGTATATTTACGATAGAAAAAATGAAGTAGCAGATAGAAGTAATGCTGTCAGGTATGTATTATATCTTCATTAAACAAGGATTACAAGAACTAATTTCAGCTTAACAAAATCTTTGAATTTTTTGAAAGTAGTGGCCACAATAGCTTTACGATGAAAACCAACCTAGCAACACAATAATTACTCCATTATGATAATTATGATAATTAGCTTAAAGTAACTTAATAGGGACAATTACGATGGAACTTTTTTTAACATGTTAAACTAAATTTACTCTAATCAACTAATTATGATCCTCCAACAGTCTTTGAAGTAATTTATTATTTTTTAGCTTTGTTCACAACAACTATTGATTTTAATGTCAAAGTTTATATAATTAAATTTCGTGTGAATATGTTAGCTTTCAAACTTAGCAGATACAAGAGATACAAAAATCAAACACAAAATTAACACCCCAAATAATAAAAATCATAATCATTGACAAAGGTGTAAATCGATATATACTATACAGTCAAGGCGAGCTAAATATATGGCAAACTAACTCAACATATGGTTGCCAGTATGCTGTAGTGTAAGCATATCTATGGATACATTAACTGCACTCAAATCTTCTAGATTACATGATTTAGTTCAATAATGCAGAGATGGACTTTCTTCATCCCAGGGAGAATTTGAGGTGATAGAACAACACAACACAAGTAGGGTGTGCTACAAGATCATTGAACAAAGGAAAATGTTTGTGAGCAAAATTAGAATTGATGATTCAAAAGGCGGTTCAACAAACATTTATGACTATCAAAGGTGGAGGACACATTACAAATTTTCTGAAAAAGGAATGTGAAAGAAATTTATCATGAATATAGGGTTCAAAGCCTCACAACTTATGGAAGATTTGTCATGGACTGAAGCAAGTCAAGGAAGGAGATAGTCAATTGCAATGATTCCAAAACTAGAAAAAAAATTGGGGGAGGAAGACAATAACTATCCCCCTGCAGGAAGTCAGAGTTGTTCACAGGTAGCAGCTCTAAATGATAGTCAAGAGGAAGATATTAAAAAACTTTTTCTTTCTCAATATACATAGTTGTGTCAACTTCTTGGAAAAACAAAACCCGGATACTTTATCAACAAACTATATTTTTCTATCTCACAATCGTAAAAAGGTAAAAATAATGAATCAACAGTTACGTTTCTAGATGATGATATTCAATGAACCAAAGTGATGCTAAGGGAATCAAATAGAAAAGATGGGTTTGCTCCAAAAACTATATTAGTTCCACAACATGTAAAAAAATATCTCTTTCAAGGAAGATATTCAAACATCAAATCTATGTGTATGGGGTGAAGCTTCTAAAATAACATTGAATGGCAATTACTCGATTGCTATTAATAGGACCATTAATTCCAAATCCATGTAGAAGTTCAACAAGTTGTAATATGTACAAACACATTAGTTTTTTTCCCAATTAATAGATATATTTCTACAATCCCAAATAAAGATGAAGTATCCCAGAAGTGCTTAGAAGACTAAGAATATCTATGAGAAGGTTATCAAATTACCATCTTAATATGGTATTTCATTAGCATTTTGATATTACAAGGTTCAAGCCATTTCCACATTATTAAAAGAAACTTCCCTGTTTACAATTCAACACTCCTACTTTTTTAAACATATTGTTAAATAACTAAATTATAATCAAGAGAACCTTTTATTTTGTCATAAAATTACGTCAAAGGAGTCTATAGATTTTGGCTGCATAGTTAGACATTACACCACAAGTTTAAGAAAGTAAGTAAACAAGGATTCTTTCATAGACCAAAATTTACATAAACAAGGATTACAAGAATGAATTTCAGCTTAACAAAACATACCACAGATGAGAAATACCCCAAAGGTGATTCTGGGAGCCACAGAGAATGCCAATAGTTTCGGCTCTGCTCCCCTTGAAGAAAATCAAGAAAACTATTCATTGAGAAAATCAGTAAAGCTTCTTACTTTTGCAATCTTATCAATATAAGTATAAAATAAAATACAGAGAAAATACTTTAATCTGTTGGATGCATTAAGACGATTGTAGGTGAATCTATAACTGCATAAAATATGCTAAGTAATCTGGTGTACCAAAATTTGGTAGGTTAATTTGATATCAAAATAAGTAATGTAGATAATATATCATCATATATCAACCTGGAAATTTGTTAGAGCGCATGGAAACTTCATGTGCGTCTGCAGACAACCAGCGAAAAACACTCTCTTTAGACCATGTAGCTCACAAGTAGGAGGATTACAACGGTCTAACCACCAAGCTTCATCTTTTACCCGCAAAGAGTAAAATGTCAAGTATTTTGCATACTCCAAATTACAAAACAAATAGAAGTCAATCCTCAGGATATCGTGGGATAAAACCTTTAGCTGTTCTTTGCTATGAACTACCTCAAAGAGAAACAAATAGAGCTTTTATGGATTCCTAACCATTGAGCTTAACAACTGAACTCATGGAATAGAAAACAAGTCCTTGAGAGACACTATTTTATTCTAAAGCTTTGTTCATTGAAAAAGACTAAAGAATCACTTCAAAGAGTATCTCATAGACCTCAATTCCTGTTATAAAACAAGGAAATCTTAAAGGATGATTGACCAACTCAAAGAACACCTACCAGACACTCAATCAAAAAAAATGGAGGAAAAGTCCTCAGTAATTAAAGATCACACTATTGTCAGATTATCGTACTGAAGACAAACACAAAGTGAACAATTAGCAAACCAACCTTGAAATCTAAACTTCAAAAATGAAGTATGGAGAATTCATATATCCTTCTCATACCAAAAGATATATGATCCATATTTTTTAAAACTCAAATCTTTCTTATAATGAAATCTATCCAGAAACTTGGAACATTAAAATTTTTTTTTAGGCATTACACAGATATGAGGCAATGCTTAAATATGAAATAGTCATACAATTTAAAATGCACTAAAGATCGAGTCTTATCAAGAAACACTCTAATTGTTAAATTAGAAAACAAGTTTCAATCCTGGAAAGCTCAGTAAAATCAAGCAATATTTAACTTATGTGTAACGCCCCGAGCCTGGTAACCCAAACATTACACGGTGCTCATAATCCCGAAGGACCACAAGATAACCCATGAATGGTACCTACTGCAATAACTGTAAAATAATACTAAATTATGCAGAATAATGTGGTGAAATGCCATAAGGTTCAAAAATGAAACATAACTGTTAATACAGTATAATAACATCAAAACTGAAATAATTGTCTGAGCATGCTATAGTATGAAAATCTAGTCTGAAAGCCTCTAAACTTTTTGAATAAGGAGTTGATGGAACATGCCCCAACTAACTCCAACTACCAAAATAAGCTAAGTACTGAAGTACTAAAATAATAAAATAATCATGTCCTCGAACTATGAGGACTAGCCACTGACTCTGACTACTCAAATCTGAACTTCTAAGTGCGATCGGGAACCTGAGCATCCGAACCTATGGTATAAAACACCATAGCACAACAGAAAAGTATGTGTCAGTACATGAGAATGTACTAGTATGCAAAGTGAGGTAAGCTGAATGCAAGGGTTCATATGCATGAACTATAACTAACTGAATAACATAAACATGACTGCGTGAGAATAGATGCATAAATACGTGGACTGTAACTGAGGTTGTGATAATGCTGAATACTAAATCTGAATATTAATTAATAGATATTTAAGTCTATAGATCTATATAACTGGTAACTGATCGATTGTATCTGACAATTCTAAATCTGTGGAACTACACTGAATTTACTGATAACATGGATTACTGATAACTAATGTACTGTTAATTGAATGACTGTTCTTGATATTCCTAATTCTGATGGAACAAGATGAGTTCCATATTGAGCTTAGTGACTGTATCTGGCAGTCCAAAAATTTAAGAAACTATTTGAGTTCCTTACCGAGACTCAAACCGAGACTATGGGAGGTAATCATCTAAACGACATGCCGCATGACTGAACTGGTGGGGTCCAATCTGTGACCCCAGTTGGAAAGGTGTCAATACCATGCCAAGAGTAAAGACAAGCTGTGAATTAACCCTCTACTGATAGGGAGCTCTTTTGTCAATCTCTCGCTAGTAGGAGAACTCAAATGAGATATATTAACCCTAGACTCATAGAGATATATCTCAACCTATGCTGGCTACGTAGTTCTGGAATGCAAGGATTGCTTCTAAGGATCACACTCTCTACTGACTAACAGGTGAGCCCTTATCCCTGGGTTCACTCGGTGCTGAATCCTACTCCAAACTGAATAGACACTGAACTGATTTCCTAATTCATACAAGGCTTGGCTGAGCTGTTACTAATTGTACTATTTAACTGAACTGAGTTTACTGAGTTCTATTGACTAATAGAATACTTTTAAGGTCTATTAACTGACTGAATTTACTGAGGACTAATTTGAAAATTGAATCTACTGAATTTTTCTTGAGTTATGTAACTGACTGAGTTCTGAAAATTGATTGAGAGTACTACTGATCATGGCTTTACTGAGGTTATCTTGAAAACTGACACTGTCTCTAGGCACAAAGCTAAATTATCGGGTATTAAATACCCCCAGGACTCGATAGCATGAAAGTAAATAAGATATGACACTTCTTGAGCTCATAACAATTGTTAACAATTCATAATACAACCATTGAGGGATTTCATGGTGCACTTGATACACATAGTCTTGTACATAAATAGGAATACATTCAAACATATCATAATTTCACAATTCTAGCCTCATGAGCATTCCATCAAACAACTATAAGACATAGATTTAGCATGGGAGTCATTTTGAACATCTAGTTGTAGACTAAGTTTATCATTTAGATCAACAAAGGGTCATAAAACACAATTCTACTCAATTAGGCATTTTATCAAACACATGGGATGCATATACTTAGGCTTGGGCATGAACATTAAACAATTACATCTTGGCTACTTTAATCAACTCAATTTCATGAAATTCAATCCACATGCTAACATAATATCAAGTAATACATAAAGATTCCATCATGGAAACCATACAAATCAACAACATGGATACTGTTTCAATCCAAAACATGAAAATCATCAGTTAAGCTTTAAAAAAAAGGTTTCTTAAACTCCAAGGTTGAAAGGGATCCTTGGATAAACACTTAACATACCTAGGTGGATGATTTCTTAAGGATTGATGGAGGAAATCTTGAATCCTTAATTTGAAATTGATCACCTAGGGTTTCTTGTTCTTGAGGAATTATGGAATAAGGAATGTATTTATCCAAAAGAGGGATAAATTTTGTGTTTATGAGGGCTGAAGGTTGAGGAAAATGACCTAATTACCCTTCAGGATGCGGTTATTTAATGACTAAAACAAGGCACCGAAGTGTTGAGTGACGTGGTGCGTCAATGGAACCAATGTAATACTCGACGCTTCGCTCCATGATTGCGCTAAGCCTTAATACCTTTGGCTCTGAAAACCTGCAATAATGTTAACCAACGTGATGGGCGATGCGGTGCGCCAAGATTACGTTGGTCCACTATTTTGAGACACCAAACGTGGTCTAAATAAGGTCCAAAAAATTCAAAACTTGTTAGGAAACAACTATTGACCTCCCTGATCATGAACTAGCAAGAATACCGACCATTAAAGGACATTAATGTCGCGAAATAAGATTACCAACTTTTAAAGGTGAAAAAAAAAACTAAGTCTGGGAACTTAGCTAGAATTTTCTAAGTCTAAGACCCTTTGAAAAGCCTAAAAGGATGAATTAAGCTTAGAAATTTTGAGGGGTCTCACATTATGAGACCATTCTCATGTGATGAGGGAATCATCACTCATAAAAAAATATGTCAAAATTAAGGTTAATACAGGTTATATTATCAACGAATCTCAAAACAACGATAAAAGCATAAAATGATCGACCACATTTTATACTATCAGATTCACACAAAAACATAGAAGAATATAAGAAACATCAAGAACACTTAGTGAGTACATAAGAAAAAAATAAGAAAGTTAGGAGTTTATTCATGTACATAATAAAAAAGAGGCATCACTAATTTTCAGTTACAGAAGGATCGGTAGCCAATGAGACTTTGATTGTTTGTACAATCAAATTAATTTAGGTAACATTTAATAATCATAACTCCATTTTAACACCAAGAGGGAAATAATCATTAAAATTACGTTCTAACTATTTGAACTCTTACCTAAAGTCTTTCTGTTAATCAATAGAAATATAGCATAAAAATAAAGAGAAAAGTACTCTACTCTATTGGATGCATTAAGATGGTTAGAGGTGAATCTATGACTGCACAAAATATACTAAGTAATCTGGTATACTGAAAGCTGGCAGGTTAATTTAATACCCCATTAAGTAATGTATATTCTATATCATCAAATATCAACCTGAAAATTAATCAAAGTGTATAGCAAATCCATGTGCGTCTACAGACTACCAGACAAAAGCACTCTCTCAGACCATACAATTCACTAGCTGAAGGATCACAAAGGACTAATCACCAAGCTTCATCTTTTACCGGTAAATAGTAAAATGTCAACTGTTTTGCATACCCCCGATTACAAAACAAGAAAAAGTCAATACGTTTGGATATCGTGGGATAAAAGCTTTAGTTGTTCTTCATTGAGCACTTCCTTAGCGAGAAACAAATAGAACTTTTAGAAAAAAATAAAGCTTTTAGGGATTCCTAACCATTAAGCTTGACAAATGAACTTATGGAATAGAAAACATGGTTATTGAGAGACGCCATTTTATTCCAAAGCTTTGTTCTTTGAAAATGACTGAAGAATCACTTCAAATAGTATCTCATAGACTTCACTTCATGCTATAAACCAAGGAAATCTTAGAGGATGATCGACCAACTCAAAGATGCCTACCAGACACTCAATCAAAAAGGGAAAATGAAGGAAAAAACCTTAGTAATTAAAGATCAAACCCCAAGCCTAGATGTATATCTTATTTATTTATGTAAGAAAAAGGCACAATTATTCAAATAAAACTTTCTAAAAAGAAGTAATGAAAAGTTTACCTTTTGTGAGCTCAATCGTCTTACTGGGTACTTATCTTCAACATCTATTCTCTAAAGAGATGAAGAGCTTCAATATACTCTGACAATACTAAAAACATGCCATGATAATATAGCGTTAAACAACTAGGAATTGTTATCTCATCCATTTCTAGAATAAGCTCATTTAGGAAACCTACAAGATCTGAGAATCAGTGTGAATTAACAGAACTTTGAAATTGTTCCTAAAATGTGTCAAAAACTATTTCATCTATATCTTATATTAGCGAAACAAGAAGTTTTTCGGCATAGGAGTAGTGTACACCATAGTGTTACAAGCCTACATTGAAATATAAATATTATTATGTCAAAAATTTAAAGTAAATCGATATTTCAATAAACCGGTAATTTAAAATGACATGTGTTGATAAAGAAATTTTGGTTAGCAGAGGGTAACAAATATAATTTATGATTCCCAACTATTAGGCCTGTGATCTGATGCCTGCAAACTTTCTTTTCAAATTAAGAATCTCAAAAGGGAGAGTAACTTTAGTAACTTATAGTCTTGAAAAAATATATGTTCGAATTACTGACATGCACCGAAAAACATCAATTATGAAAGACTTTTTAAGGTCAAATTGAAAAAAAGTGTTAGTTCATATGTGTTTGTTTTCAGATGAATAATGTCTCCTTTAACTATTTAACAAGACAACAACAATTCTAAGTCTTGCTGCTTCATCACCGCAAGTTGCATCCATCTATGCAATCTTAGACTAATTCTCCATAATTAGAGTCTATAAACTAAATATCATGATCTTAACTGACCACCTTAAATACCTGGCTTGTGGATGAGGTCGGAGTTTGAGGGTCAACTCATGAGTACCCCTTACTCCTAACTGTATTCATTAAGAGTAGAGAGAGTGGCATATTTATGTCATGAAAGTTTGGGGGATTATAGTGTATCTCCCCCTTGGGCCACTAGGTCCCTCAAAGAATACTGATTTTGCTGAGATATTAAGGAAAACTAGGGAGATACATAAGGCACCTATACACTGAATTATGATTCAATATCTAGGATCTAAAACTAAGATGTGATACATGAACTAAGAGTATAAAGCATAGAAGGTAATGATTGAATGGGTAACACGAGGTAACTAAGCATGAGTGAGTGAAAACTGTATTACCTTAAGAATGCAAGATCAGGCGTCTAATATATTTTGGAAACATTCTGTAAACTAGGGTACTGAGATACTAAAAACTAAGTAACTGATGGCCATATGCTATGGTCGAGAAACCCTGAAACTAAACTGAGTTACTGAACTGATTACTAGGCTAGGACTGGGACTGAGATTGTAGCTATGACGATAATTAAGACTGTAATCATAACTAAGACTATAACTAAAATTGAATTCTAATTTTTGATAACCAAGATTTAGACTGGTACTGAAGTACTAAATTCTGATGGCTAAGTAACTGATAACTGAAAGCCATGGTCCTATAGGACTATCTGAGTCCTTTACTGAATATTGATTACAGAACTGGCGCTGTAACTGAGGCCTGAGAGATAGAGCATCAACACCGCAGATTCACCGAGAGATCTAAACTGAGAGTATACGTGACATAATTTAAGTTTTGCAGATCACTAGGAATGGGGCATGAGTCATGAGCTGCATGACCTGAGCCTGGAATTTCTGTGTTCATGGGTCATGATTCGTAACACTGGGTGAACTGGAACTCCTCATACTAGGAACTTGAAACATACACTGTTCTATGAAAATTGCATGGATATAAGCTGTATTCATATGACTAAAATGTAAAGCATGCATAAGTATCGTGATGGTTGAAGTACAAAACTTTGCACTGAGGTTGGAATGGGTCGAGAATAATCTTCCCTTATGGATTTTCTACATATACTGGTATTACTACTGGAACTTGAAGGCCTGAATTTCTGAGATATCATAACCAGATAGTCCCTGTATACCTGTCGGGCTATGATGGGCTGACCCAGTGGGTGGAGATTAAGAAAGGTCCTATTAATATTTGGTTTGACCTTAAAGTTGACTGCTATGTAAAGAGTTACAAAAGAAAAAGAACCTCATGAATCTGAAGAAACATGAACATGTAAATGAAAGATCGGTAACATACCAGTGGCTGCATCAGGAGGATTTTCCTGGTTCTATCGGGACTGAAGAGCATAGAGTCTATTTAGGCGTTGGCCACTGATAGCGCTGGAATTTATACACTGTTGATTCGGGCGACCGGACTGGGATGAAGGACGACCGTGCTAAATTTGAGGGATGGGTTTAGGATAGTCTTATACCTTATGACCTGAATCTCCATATCCGAACACACATCACTGCCGGATCTACATACCCCCTTATGATACTTACCACACTCTTCGTAAAGCGGATTAGTAAATTTTCTGCTTTCACTACCCTAGGCTTTGGGGCCTGGCGCCCCATCCCTACAGTCATTTCTGAGCTTTGATACTGGCGTACTAGCTGAGGATGGAATTGGAACTAAAAACTTTTGACTATGCTGAGAACAGTTACCACCCTATTCTAGCTCTTTTATTCTCTCTCTCCTTCTTCTTAAGCTTCTGCTCTTCAGTTAGTTGAGCATGGACCATAAGACTAGGTATGTCCATCTCCTTAATCAACATTACCTTCCTGCACTCTTTAACCACTCTACCTGATACCCCAGACACAAATTTGCTCATTTTGGATCTACTGTCTGCTACTACATGGGGAGCATACCTGGCTAACTGAGTAAACTTGAGGGAGTATTCTTTTATGCTCATTCTATCTTGTCTGAGATTGATAAACTCTAACACTTTGGCTTCTTTCTGCTCTAGGGAAAAGAAATAGTCTAAGAAGATAGTAGTAAATTCTTCGCACTCTATGGAATCTGTATCTATACCCCTGTTTACCTTCCACTGCTTAAACCATGTATGAGCTACATCTTATAGCTAATAAGCGGCTAACTCAACACTCTCACTGAAAGTCACTCCCATGATATATGTGACTTTTTGAACTTGGTTGAGGAACTCCTTTGGATCCTCTTCGGATTTAGAACCTGAGAATAGGGGAGGGTTCATTTGGGTGAAGTCTCAAATCCTGGCTGTAATAGTATTGGTCACTGAGTTGGCCAGAACAGCAGCTAGCTATTCATTCGGAGCTATGACTGACTTGGATAGAGTAGTGAATGCAGTCGTAAATTCTGCATGGGAGACATACTCGTCCAGGGGATCTGCCTGAACGTGCTGAGGGGCTGATTAATTTTTGTTTCTTCTTTTAGGAGGCATGTTCTGTAAGCTAAAACGGTGAAACGGATAAGACTGAGAGTTGAATTTGAGCTCATGCTCACTGGCATGACATGAATACTGAAAGAAGAGAAATTATTCGTAAAATATCTTATAGCCTTCTGTACATAAATGAGGCGCGCAACACACCCGTGCACAAGACTCTACTAGATGCGGCTTTTAAGACTTCCTAGCACACTATTGAACCTTAGGCTTGATACCAAGTTTGTAACACCCCGAGCCTGGTACCCCGGATGCTACATGGTGCTCATAATCTTGAAGGACCACAAGCTAACCCATGACTGGTACCTACTGTAATAACTGAAAAATAATATTGAAATATGCGGAATAATGGGTTGAAATACCATAAGGTTCAAAACTGAAACATAACTGTTAATTTGGTATAACAATCCCAAAACTGAAATAACTGTCTGAATATGCTATAGTCTTAACATCTAGTCTGAAAGCGTCTAAACTGTTTGAATAAGGAGTTGATGGGACATGCCCCTAACTAACTCCAACTACTAAAATAAGCTAAGTACTAAAGCACTGAAATAATGAAATAATCACGTCCTTTAACTATGAGGACTCATCACTGCCTCTGACTGCTGAGCGTCCGAACCTATGGTATAAAACACCATAGCATAAGAGAAAAGTATGCGTCAGTATGTAAGATGTACTGGTATGCAAAGTGAGGTAAGCTGAATGCAAGGGTTCATATGTATGAACTATTACTGACTGAATAACATAAACATGACTGCGTGAGAATACATGCATGAATATATAGACTGTAACTGAGGTTGTGATAATGCTGAATACTGAATCTGAATATTGATTAACAATGTTTAAGTCTATGGATACCGTATAACTGGTAATTTAATGACTGTATTTGACAGTTCTAAATCTGTGGAACTATACTGAATTTACTGATAACATGGATTACTGATAACTGATGTACTATTAACTAAATGAATATTCCTGACATTTCTAATTCTGATGGAACTAGCTGAGTTCCGTACTAAGCTGAGTGATGTATCTGACAGTCCTGAAATCTAAGGAACTATCTGAGTTCCTTACTAAGACTAAGACCGAGACTGTGGGAGGTAATTATCTAACCGACATATTGTATAACTGAACTGGTGGAGTCCAAACTGTGACCCCAATTAGAAGGGTGCCAATATCGTGCCACGGGTAAAGACAATCTGTGAGTTAATCTTCTGCTAACGGGGAACTCTTCCATCAACCCCCACTGGTAGGAGAACTAGAATGAGATGTATTAACCCTAGACTTGTTGGAATATATCTCAACCTACACTGGCTACGTAGTTCGGAAATGAAAGGATTACTTCTAAGTATCACACCCTCTACTGACTGACAGGTGAGCCCTCATCCCTGGGTTCACTCGGTGCTGAATCCTACTCCCAACTGAATAGACACTGAACTAATTTCTTAATTCATACTAGGCTTGACTGAGCTATTACTTATTGTACTACTTAACTGAACTGAGTTTACTGAGTTCCGTTGACTGATGTAATACTACTGAGTTCTATTAACTGACAAAATTTACTGAGGACTGAACTGAATATTGAATCTACTGAAATTTTCCTGAGTCATGTAATTGACTAAGTTCTATTGAGTTTTGAAAATTGACTGAGAGTACTACTGATCATGGCTTGACTGAGGTTATCTTTAAAACTGACACTTGCTCTAGGCACACAGCTAAATTATCGAGTATTAAATACCCTCAGGACTCGATAGCATGAAAGTAAATAGGACATGACACTTCTTGAGCTCATAACAATTGTTAACAATTCATAATACAACCATTGAGGGATTTTATGATGCACTTGATACGCATAGTCTTGTACATGAATAGGAATACATTCAAACATTTAATAATTTCACAATTCTAGCCTCATGAGAATTCCATCAAACAACTATAAGACATAGATTTAGCATGGGAGTCATTTTGAACATCTAGTTGTAGCCTAAGTTTATCATTTAGATCAACAAAGGGTCATAAAACACAATTCTACTAACTTAGGCATTTTATCAAACACATGGGATGCATATACTTAGGCTTGGGCATGAACACTAAACAGTTATATCTTGGCTCCTTTAATCAACTTAATTTAATGAAATTCAATCCACATGCTAACATAGTATCAAGGAATACATAAAGATTCCATCACGGAAACCATACAAATCAACAACATGGATACAATTTCAATCCACAACATGAACATCATTAGTTAAGCTTTAAAAAAATGGTTTCTTGAACTCCAAGGATGAAACGGATCCTCGGATAAACACTTTACATATCTAGTTGGATGATTTCTTTAAGATTGGTGGAGGAAAGTTTGAATACTTGGCTTGAAATTGATCACCTTGGGTTTCTTGTTCTTGAGTAATTGTGGAATAAGGAATGTATTTAGCCAAAAAAGGGCTAAATTTTGTGTTTATGAGGGCTGAAGGTTGAGGAAAATGACCTAAT
>NC_061122.1:196439846-196535261 GCF_002878395.1 Capsicum annuum | reverse complement strand
ATCCATATCTGCAATCTTAGACTACTTCTCCACAATCAGAGTCTATAAGAAACAAGATTTTAGAAGATAGAAAGTACAAATCAACACACAAGCTCTATTTAATATTTCATCAAAGATATACATATCTTAGAATCATGCATGCATCTGAAAAAGAAGAGTAACCACATACCTTAAATCCGTGAACACAACAAAATAAAACTCATAAAATAGGTACATAGAGCCACATATAAAAAAATTAGCTCCGATTCTCAGTTAATCAAAGCAACTAATAGATGATGACAGAAAGAGCTCACCTTGGATCTGGATAATCAAGAGACGATTCCTTTGGAGAATAGATGTAGAACTTCATCAGGAATTTTAAGATTCCAAAATCAAAATGAATTAATTTTTTTTACCTAAATAAAAGAGCTCAAAAATAGCTCATCCTCTTGGAGTCATCTAGAAACAAAATCACAAATAGCTATAAATGGAGCTTGAAACAACTTTTGAATAGAAATAATGAAGCAAATTAAGCTTTAATTTTTGTAGTAAACTTTCAATGAAAAAATGGGCATCACTAGACGGACAAAACAAACAAAATGAACCTTGACCAGACAAAGAACAGACAAAGTACAAAAATATCTACTCTACTTTCCTAATTGATTTTTGTCTTTCTTTTACCATTTTGGACCTTTTTGGAGTTGGGCCATTCTTAAACACTCCTTCGTTTTGGGACTTAACGGATTTGAGCCTTACTTAAACTCTTCAAGATTTTTTTCGGTTAAACTAAGTTTTACTTCCTTCTTTTCAATTTATATTTGTCAAGTTGGTTATTTTTATTTTTTCACACATTTTAAGAAACTCTAAAAAAGATATATTTAATAATCAACCCCTTAAAAATTTGGAAATTTTACAAATAATTGTGAATAATTTTAAAAAGAAGTAATTGCGAGGATAATATAGAAAATTTTTAATTAATGCTTTCTTCATTAAATATGATGGACAACTAATATGAGACACTATTATTAAGATGACCAATTAATATTGAATAAAGGAAGTATAATATATTTTAGATGGATATAAAATTCAAAAATATATAAAAAAAGTTGCAAAATTTGTGGTCTAAATTAAATTATATATTTTGTGATTATAAATCATCTCATTAAGAGTCAAATTGACATTTTATACTAATAATTTTAAATTGATGAGTTCTTCATTTGGGATTTACTAAAAAAATGTGTCATTTAATTTCGAGAATGGTGATGAAGATAATATGCGTGCATGGATATTTCAAATAAGACTATATATCTTATGTTCAATTACCTTCTGAGGAAACAATATGTTATCAAACTTTTACTTTCTTAAAATACATTTACAATAATTGTTAAAGTTGTATCTTTTTACTTAATTATTCACTCCTTAAATATAAATAATATCTAATGTTTGAAGTAAATGAATATATAGTGAAATAATAGATACTATATGTCGTACCAAATGTTACTATGCATTAACAATGAACCAAAAGAATATTTTTAGAATAAAATATTTTTAATAAACACGGAGTTCATATACATATATTTATATATTATGTCCCTTTGCTATTTTACTTTAAATTATCCGAAGAAAATTAATATTATATTTAATAAAAAATGTGCACATTTTAGATTTTTATTAAACTTTTAATGTTCATGTAAAAACTATAACACTCCATCTTTTATAGTATTAAACAATGAATAAATGATCGTGGATATATGGTATACTCCACTATTAAAAACAAATAAAAATTTCTGTCACAATCCAAAAACAAGGGTCATGATGGCACTTATCGCGACAAATCTTGACAAGTAAGCCTCTCACCCAAACTGATATACACAGGGAAAAGACAGAAATGCCCACAAGGTAAGACTCTTAGAATGAAGGCGAACCACATAGATATAATAAAAGCGGAAAAAATAAAACCAACACAAGCAGCCATAACTTCCAAAACCTGGTGTCAACAGTATAAAAACTACTAATACAATCCTGGAGTCAAATAAACTAGAAAAATGACCACAAAGAAAAATATCTATTTTCGAACACTAATAAAGAAATAATCAATACAGAAAGATAGAGGTGAACTCCAGACGTATGAATGTCCAACCGCTACCTTGAGAAGTTTGAAGGGGCTCGAAATCAACCAACTTGAGACACACTCGAGCTAGGACCTGCACCTAAATGGCGCAGTAGGCGTGAGTATGGTCCACTTGTACTCAGTATGTATCATAGGCCGACCAAGAAAAGTAGCAAATAAAGTATACAAAATATACACTAAGGGCACGTCACCTACAATCAGAAAATGTCCCATAATGGTAGCCTACATCGCCTGCATTAACAGTTCTATAATATTCACATATAATACACAACACACTAGATAGGGATACACATATACACAATATCATATACAAGTAGGACAAAAAAAGGGACATGTATAATCAAGGTCATCAAGTATAGTGAAAGGAAGATAGAACAATTAGACGTTAACAAGTCAAGATATAGAACAAATAGGTAGATGACAAGTCAATATGTCAATTCCAACACAACATAAACATAATAAAACGGGTGCAACGTATATGATTATGATTATGATGATGATGATGATGATGATGCATGGGATTGGCACACAACCTTGAGTTTGGCACACAACCTTGAGTTTAACACACAACCTTGAGTTTGACACACAACCTTAAGCTTGGCACACAACCTCAAGATCACCAATATCCACAACTCTTCTTCGACATGATCCTTCAAAGATGGTCCAAAAATCCAATATCCGATACCAATATTCAGTATTCCAGTGTTTTCAAAATTTCCAAAGAACAAACATAACATATGACACAAATCAAGAACACATACATGGCAACTAGTATATGTAAATCAATAAAACAAATAAGTGAAATGATGCATATGATGACATGAGAATGATTATACAATTTTCACAACTATTTAAAATGAGTATTTCCATAACCAATCCACATGATGTATTTCTACAACCAATCCACATGATGTATTTTCACAACCAACCACAATGTTATAATTCCACAACCGCGTAAGCCAATATCCACTTATTACTTTAGTTTCATCCATGAATTTCTACATGTCTCATATACCAACAACTATGAATGTATCATAATACACCAATGGTACCATTTTAGATATTTCAATAATACAATACAGTTATTCACATGTATTTAGGGCTATCAACATCACATAGGGCTCCACACAGTCACTGTCATGACCCAAAAATGAGGGTCATGATGGCACCCAAAATCGTATCACCTACACTAATACAAAAGAGAAAAAGAAAGAAATAACCCAAGGTAAGACTTCTAGAATTAAGCCAAACCATATAAATAATCATAACAATGCGAAAAGAACTTATCCAAAATACCAATCATGCCCAAAACCAGGTGTCAATAGTGTAAGAACTACTAATACGGTCCAAGAGTCAAATAAATTAGAAAAATAACCACAAAGAAATAATATATGTCTCCGAATACTTATAAAGATATAACTACTATAGAAATATAGAGGTGAACTTGGGACGCATGAATGTCCAACCGTTACCTTGGAAGCTCCAATAATCGCCCGAGTCAACCAAGCTGAGGAACACTCGAGCTAGGACCTGCACCGAAAGGGCTCAGTAGGCACGAATATGGTTCACTTGTACTCAGTAGGTATCATAGGCCGACCAAGAAAAGTAGTAAATAAAATATACTAAATATACACTAAAGCCACGTCACTTGCAATCAGAAAATATCCCACAATGGTAGCCCACACAGCTTGCACTAATAGTTCTAATGTATCATATATATTACAACATCACAACAAGATAGAACACAAGTATGCATTATATCACATATAAGTAGAACAAGAGAGCACATGCATATAAGAGAATTACATAAATGACAATACAACACAATAAAGTAAGTGCAACGTATATGATGATGATGATAATGATGATTTACGAGGTCATCACACAACCTATGGAATCATCACATAATCCTGTATACACCCATGGAGGTAAGCCTCCTAACGCAGGATCCATGGGGGGTTCGTCAACCCATATATAATCCATATATATCATATCTTCTTTCCATCACATCCCTCAAAAAGGTGTTATCAGGTGTTACCAGTGTTTCTCAGATGTTGCCACAGTTGTACCATTATATCATGATTGAGTATGATATGACGATGTAATACTTACAACCATTCATAATATTTCCACAACTAACTGCATGATATATTTCTACAACCAACCACACGATATATTTCCACAACCAACCACAATGATACATTTTCACAACCACGTGAGCCAATATTCACTCATTATTTTTGTTTCATCCATAAATTTCTACATGTCGCATATGCTAATAAAGTATGAATATAATCACAATACACCAATGGTACCACATTAAGAATTTTAACAACACAATACAATTATTCACATGTATTCAAGGCTATCAATGTCACATAGGACCCCAATGGTCACACATATCACCTAATATTTCAATTTCGATAATTACATCACATGTAGGCCCCCACACGGGAACAAAACATAGATAGATATTTTTCATGATTAGTTTTCACCCTTAACATGCATTTTGTAACATCATTTACTACCCAGCCCAGTCTGAAAGAGTTAAGCCATAGCCTACCTTAAAAGTCGCAATCGTTCTGCTACATTTCGAACCCACGATCTTACTTTCTATGAATGATCCCAAACTCTACTAAAAACATCAAATATGAAATCTATGCATCAAAACAAAACCAACGACACTCATATTAACTACATTTGGTTCGGGCTCAAATCTAACCCCCGGATCGAGTTTTTGAAAAAGAAGCACAAAACTAGAGCTTTACTTCAAAAACATGTTCCCCATATTTTAAAAAATATACAGCCAACAATCCAAGTCAAATCGAGTAAAAAATGAGGTTCAAATTAAAGAAAAACCATTTTTAAGCTTTACAGGGTAAAATTCTTTGAAATTCGAGTTAAAAGCAAGAATCAGAGTTGTTTTAAGGGTTAAATTGATGAAAAATTAGTAATTATAAGATAAAAATATTATTCAAGTGAAAAGAAGTGAACTTGGGGTTTAAAATAAAGCCCTAAGATTTTTGGAGTTTTGAGAAATTAATCAAGAAATTACTAAGAAAAGGGTGAATTCTGACCTTAAACCCGTAATAAAACCAAGAAATAGATGTTAATCTAGCTATCCAAGATCCCACAAGCTTCACTTTGAAGCTCCTACACTATTTTAGGATTTAACTCTCAAGAGGCAAGATGAAAATGAGAAAAATGGGCCAAAAAGAGGTGGAAAATCTGCTACTTATTGCAGATTTTTCTGCAATATCTATTTTTTGGTCGATCGGACTTCGATGGGGTGCCCGAGATTCGTTCAGAGTCCGATACATGCAACAAACTATGAAACCATACTAAATTTGACATTCCTGACGTGATGGCGATATCTGATTTTTTTAAAAAATATCATTTTTACAAAATTGATCCCCAAAACTCGAAATCATAATTTTTTAAATCGAGGATTGAAATGAGATTTAAAATCCATAAAATCATACCAAATATGCTAACACCCTAAAATCAACATTCCAGATCTGCTGACAAAGTCATATTTTCCATTTGAGGTCATTTTGATCAAGTGTGGATCCCACATCCATGTTTTCAATTTTATAACTTTCCGATCAATAGGTCGAAATGAGCTCGGGTGCATCGGGACACGAACCAAAGATCTACCTAGCCTAAAATTGATATTTCAGAGCTGATAGTGCAGTCCGTTTGGTCATCCATTGCACGGATCAAAAGATATCTCCATAAGTCTAAAATAAGGCTCCCAAAGCCATCATAAACCGCAATATCGGATAAATGATATCCAAATGCATAAAAAATCATGCCAATCACTCCCACACCCCAGAAATGCCATAATACAACTACATAGAGGGTTAAAATAGTCAAATCATACAAAATCATAAATTTCACATATTTCATCAAATTTTTAGGTCGTTATAGTCATACACATCACATAATATCTCAATTTTGATAATTATATCACATATGGGACCCCACACAGGCACAACACATATATAACCATTTTTTATGATTAGTTCTCACCCTTAACATGCATTTTATACCATCATTGACTACCTAACTCAGTTTGAAAAAGTTAAGCCATAACATACCTCGAATATCGAAATCGATCCACTACACTTTGAACCCACGACCTTACCTTCCTCGAACGATCCTAAACTCCTCTAAAAATATCAAATATGAAATCTACACACCAAAACAAAACCAACAATACCCATAATGACTACTTTTGATTCAGGGTCAAAACGAACCCCTAAAAAAGACGGGCAAAATTGTAACCTTACTTCAAAAATGTGTTCCCCATATTTTTAGGAATCTAAAGTTGAAAAACTATGTCAACTTGAGTAAAAACGAGGTTCAAATCAAAGAAAATTATTTTAAGCTTTATCGGGTAAAATCTTTAAAATCCGTGTTAAAATGAAGAATTGAAGTTGTTTTGAAGGTTAAATTGATGAAAAACTAGTAATTATAAGATAGAAATATTATTCAAGTGAAAAGGATTGAAACTGGGGTTTAAAATCAAGTCCTAAGATTTTTGGGATTTTGAGAAATTAATCAAGAAATTACTAAGAAAAGAGTGAATTCTTACCTTAAATCTGTAATGGAATCAAGAAATAGATGTTAATCTAGCTATCCAAACTCTGAAAATCTTCACTTTTAAGATCCCACACTATTTTAGGGTTTAACTCTCAAGAGACAAGATGAAAAATGAACAAAATAGGCCAAAAAGGGAAAAAATTGGTATATATAACAGATTTTTCTGCTATAGCAGCGGTTTTATTTTAAGGTCCAACTCGAACTTTGATGGGGTGCCCAAAATTCGTTCAGAGTCCGATATATACAAACAAACTATGTAACTAGACTAAATTCAATGTTCCGGACGCGTTGGCGATGTTGGATTTTTAGAAAAATATCATTTTCAAAAAGTTGACCCCAAAATCCGAAATCTCAATTTTCCAAATCAAAGGTCGAAATGAAATTTAAAAGTCATAAAATTACACCAAACATGTTACCACTCTAGACATTTTGGATATGCTTGAGACCTCGGATGGTGGGTCCCATACCCATATTTTCAATTTTTCAACTTTTCAATCAATAGATCGAAATGAGCTCGGGTACATCGAGACCCGAACCAAAGGTCTCTACCTAGCCTAAAATTGATATTCTAGAGCTGTTGGAGCAGTTCGTTCAGCCATATATCGCACGGGTCAAAAGATATCCACATAAATCCAAAATAAGGCTCTTGAAGCCATCAAAAACTACAATATCGCATAAATGGTACCAAAATGCATCGGAAACCATGCCAATCACTCCCACACTCCAGAAATATCATAATGCAACTACAGGAAGAGGTAAAATAGTCAAATCACACAAAATCACAAATTTCGCATATTTTATCAAATTTTTAGATCATTACATCATCCACCACTAAAAATCTAATTTGTCCTCGAACTAAGGCAAAGAAATACTTGAATCAATAAAAAGTTGAGGATAAGAACTACACATATCAGACTCGACCTCCCAAGTAGCCTCATCTATAGGTCGATGTCGCCATTGGACCTTAACCACAAGGATCACTCTAGAGCACAACCGCCTAACATCTCTAGCCAAAATAGCGACCGACTCCTCAATAATGACAACCACTCATCTAACTGAACTGACTCTGGATGAACAACTAATAGATCACGGGCTAAAGCTAACTCATAAGCCACATCACCAACTATCCAAAGAATCTCAAATGGACTAATATACCTAGGCTAAGCTTGCCCTTCTTCCCAAAGCTCATCACACCTTTCATGGGTGAAACTCAAAGAAAAATACAATCACCAACACCAAATCTCAAGGCACGAAGTCTACGACCAGGATAACACTTCTGCCTACTTTGAGTTGCTCTAAGTATATCATAAATGACCCGAACTCTATCCAAAGACTCATTAAGCAAGTCCATACCTTGAGGTCTCACCTCAAAAACACCAAACCAACCCATTAGGGAGCGACAACACCTACCATACAATGCCCTAAAAGGAGCCATATCAATACTGAAATGGTAGATATTATTATATGCAAACTCTACTAAAGCCAAATGCTGCTCCCAGTGGCCACCCAAATCCATCATGCATGCATAAAGCATATCCTCTAAAACTTGAATAGTCCGCTCTGACTGGCCATCAGTCTAAGGTGAAATGCCGTACTGAGATCCATTCAAATATCCAAATCATCCTGAAAAGTCTCCCAAAAGTGAGATGTGAATACAGAACCTTGATCTGAAATAATAGACACCGACACACCATCTTGACACACAATCTCACGAATGCAGATATGGGCCAACCTTTCATCACTGAATGAGACCTGAACCAGAATAAAATGAACTGACTTGGTCAATCAATCTACGATGACCCAAACAATGTCTAAACCATAAGATGTATGAGGCAAACCAGTCATAAAGTCCATGGTGATTTATTTCCACTTTCACTTGAGAATGAGTAACTTTTGAAGCAAACTACCAGGTCTTATATACTCGGCCTTTACCTACTGATAACATAGGTAATGATCTATAAAATCCTATATATCTTGCGACATACCACCCCACCAGTAGTTCTATCTTAAATCATAATCCATTTTAGTAACACCTGGATGGATGGAATATCTGGAACAATGGGCCTCCTCCAAGATCAACCTAATCTAACCACCCATTCTTGGCACACAAACTCGATCTCTAATCAGTAAAACTTCATCTGAATCAAGTGAGGCTTCCTTAGCCTCCCCACTCAATACCTTATCTCTAATTGGATTTAATTTAACATCATTAAACTGATGAGAATCTGCTCCATCAAAGAATATCTAGCCTCCACAAATGACAAAATATGCCTCGGTACCAAAATATCAACCCTAACTATCTGGTTAGCTAAAGACTGAACCTCTAAGGCCAAAGGCCTCTCTTGGGTCGACAGATGTACCTAGCTACCCATGCTAGTCGACTTCTAGTTCAAGGCATCCTCAATTACATTAACCTTGCCCGAATGATAAAGAATAGCCAAGCCATAATCCTTAAGTAACTCAAGCCCACGACATTGACTCATATTAAGATCTCGTTGGATAAAGAAGTACTAAAAGCTATGATGATCCGAGAAGATCTCACAACGAATTCCATACAAGTAGTGCCTCTACAACTTTAAGGCCAACACTACTGCGTACAACTCTAAATCATGGGTAGGATAATTCCTCTCATGAGGCTTCAATTGACGAGATGCATAAATAATCACCTTTTCTTTTTTTCATTAACACAATACCTAAACTGACACCTGAAGCATCACAAAAGATGGTAAAACCCATGCCCTCCCTGGCCAAAGTTAAGATAAGGGCTGAAGTGAACACATATTTGAGCTTTAGAAAGCTCGCCTCACAAGCATTGAATCACTAAAAAGAAATGTTCTTTTGGGTCAACTGGGTCAACAAAGCTGTAATAGAAGACAAACCCTTAATAAAACGATGATAATAGACTACTAAACCAATAAAAATTTGAATCTCAGTAGGTGAAGTAGGTCTAGACCAATCATTAACCGCTGGAACCTTGGCTGGATCAACCATAATACCTTTCTTGTCACTACATGACCCCCAAAAAAATAAACTCCAACCAAAAATCGTATTAAGAGAACTTAGTATACAACTTCTCATCCCTCAATATCTGAAGCACATTTCTAAATGCTCCTCATGCTCAACCTTACTCTGGGAATAAACTAAGATATCATCTATTAATACAATAATAAAGGAGTTAAGACACCCAGTTCATTAACTCCATGAACACAACAGGGACATTGGTCAACTCAAAGAACATGATCAAGAACTCATAATGACCATATCTAGTCCAAAAAGCTATCTTCGGAATATCCAAAGCTCTAATCCTAAACTAGTGATAACAAAACCTCAAATCAATCTTTTAAAACACCACAACACTCGAAACAGATTAAACAAATCATCAATGCGAGAAAAAAGACACTTATTCTTAACTGTCACCTTATTCAACTACCGATAATTAATACATGACCTATTTTTTTCTTCATAAACAAGACAGACGCACCCTCAGGTAAAATACTAGGTCGGATAAATCAATTATCCAACAACTCCTACAGCTGATCCTTTAGTTCCCTTAAATCTGTTGAGGATATCCTATAAGGAAGAATAGAGATAGGTTTGGTGCCCGACTAAAAATCAATAGCTAAATCAATATCTTGATCTAGAGGCATACCAAGCAACTTTGTAGGAAATGCATCCATAAAATCACGGACAACACAACTAATCCAAGAAAGGAGGTAAAACAACACTGGTGTCATGACTATGAGCTAAATAAGATAAATATCCCCTCCTAATAAATTTATAAGCCTGAACATAAGATATAATCCTGTTAGGACCCAAATAAAGTGAACCCTTCCAAGCTATCCTTGACACACTCGGCGAAGCTAAAGTCACAGTCTTAGCAAAATAATCTAAGATAACATAATAAGAAGACAACCAATCTGTAAGACCTCGCAAAATTTCTAAGCTTAATTCATTCTTTTAGGCTTGTCAAGGGGTCTCAGACTTAGAAAATTCTAGCTAAGTTCCCGGACTTAGTTTATTTTTTTGCCTTTGAAAGTTGACAATCTCATTTCGAAACCTTAATGTCCTTTAATGGTCGATATTCTTGCTAATTCATGATCAGGGAGGTCAATAGGTGTTCTCGTACAAGGTGATCAATTTTAAGCCAAGGATTCAAGCTTTCCTCCATCAATCTTTAAGAAATCATCCACCTAGGTATGTAAAGTGTTCATCCAAGGATCCCTTTTATCCTTGGAGTTCACGAAACTATTTTTTTAAATCTTAACTAATGATTTTCATGTTATGGATTGAAATTGTATCCATGTTGTCGATTTGTATGGTTTCCATGATGGAGTCTTTATGTATTTCTTGATACTATGTTAGCATGTGGATTAATTTCATGAAGTTGAGTTGATTAAATTAGCCAAGATGTAATTGTTTAGTGTTCATGCCCAAGCCTAAGTATATGCATCTCATGTGTTTGATAAAATACCTAAGTGAGTAAAATTTTGTTTTATGACCCTTTATTGATCTAAATGATGAACTTAGGCTACAACTAGATGTTCAAAATGACTCCCATGCTAAATCTATGTCTTATAGTTGTTTGATGGAATGCTCATGAGACTAGAATTGTGAAATTATGATATATTTGAATGTATTCCTATGCATGTACAAGATTATGAGTATCAAGTGCATCATGAAATCCCTCAATGGTTGTATTATGAATTGTTAAAAATTGTTATGAGCTCAAAAAGTGTCATGTCCTACTTACTTTCATGCTATTGAGTCTTGGGAGTATTTAATATCCGATAATTTAGCTTTGTGCCTAGAGCCAATGTCAGTTTTAAAGATAACCTCAGTCAAGCCATGATTAGTAGTACTCTTAGTCAATTTTCAGAACTCAGTAGAACTCAGTTAGTTACATGACTCAGGAAAAATTCAGTAGGTTTAGGAAAAATTCAGTAGGTTCAGTATTCAGTTCAGTCCTCAGTAAATTTAATCAGTTAATAGAACTCAGTAGTATTCTGTCAGTCAATGAAACTCAATATACTTAGTTCAGTTAAACAATACAATCAGTAATAGCTCAGTTAAGCCTAGTATAAACTAGGAAATTAGTTCAGTGTCTATCCAGTTGGGAGTAGGATTCAAAATCGAGTGAATCCTAAGATGAAGGGTCACCTGTCAGTCAGTAGAAGGTGTGATCCTTAGATGCAATCCTTGCATTCCAGAACTATGTAGCTAGTGTAGGTTGAGATATATACCTATGAGTCTAGGGTTAATATATCTCATTCGAGTTCTCTTACCAGTGAGGGTTTGACGGAAGAGTTCCCCGTCAGTAGAGGGTTAACTCACTGCTTGTCTTTACCATGGTATGGTATTGACACCCTTCCAACTAGGGTCACATGTTAGACCCAACCAATTTAGTTATAGGGCATGTCGGTTAGATGATTACCTCCCATAGTCTTGATCTTATTCTCAGTAAGGAACTAAGATAGTTTCTTAGATTTTAGGACTGTTAGATACAGTCACTCAGCTCAGTACAGAACTCTACTAGTTCTATCAGAATTAGGACTGTCAGGAATAGTCATTCAATTAACAGTACATCAGTTATCAGTAATCCACATTATCAGTAAATTTAGTGTAGTTCCACAGATTCAGAATTGTCAGATACAGTCGTTTAGTTACTAGTTATACAGTATCCATAGACTTAAATATCTGTTAATCAAAATTCAAATTCAGTATTTAGAATTATCACGACCTCAGTTACAGTCCACGTATTTATGCATGTATTCTCACGCAGGCATGTTTATGTTATTCAGTCAGTTATAGTTCATGCATATGAACCCTTGTATTTAGCTTACCTTACTTTGCATACCAGTACATTCTCACGTATTGATGCATACTTTTATCTTGAGCTATGGTATTTTATACCATAGGTTTGGATGCTCAGGTTCCCAATTGCACTTAGAAGTTTAGATTTCAGCAGTCAGAGTTAGTGGTGAGTCCTCATAGTTTAAGCACGTGATTATTTTGTTATTTCAGTTCTTTAGTACTTAGTTTATTTCAGTAGTTGGAGTTATTTGGTGGCATATCCCATCAACTGCTTATTTAGACAGTTTAGAGGCTTTAAGACTAGATGTTTAGACTCTAGCATGTTCAGAAAGTTATTTCAATTTTGGTATTGTTATACCGCATTAATAGTTATGTTTCAGTTTTGAACCTTATGACATTTCAACCTATTATTTTGCATATTTCAGTGTTATTTTATAGTTATTGCAGTAGGTATCAGTCATAAGTTAGCTTGTGGTCCTTTGGGATTATGAGCACCATGTAGCATTTGGGGTACCAGGCTCTGGGTGTTACAAACTTGGTATCAGAGCCTAAGGTTTAACAACATCCTAGGAAGTCTAAAAAGCCGCATCTAGTAGAGTCTTGTGCATGGGTGTATTGCGTGCCACATTTATGTATAGGAGGCTATAAGATGTTTTAGGAACAATTTCTCTTCTTTTAGTACTTATGTTGTGCCAGTGAGCATGAACTCAAATTTAACTCTCAGTCTGATCAGTTTCTCCCTTTTTGCTTACAGAACATGCCTCTCAAAAGAAGAAATGAAAATCAGTCAGCCTCTCAGCACGTTCAGGCAGATCCCCTAGAAGAGCATGTCTCCCATGCAGAATTCAAGACTCCATTCACTACTCTAGACAAGTCAATCACAACTAAAAATGAACAGCCAGTTACTATTCCGGCCAACTCAGTGGCCAATACTGCTGCAGCCAGGATTTGGGACTTCACCCAAATGAATTCTCCCCTATTCTTAGATTCTAAATCTGAAGAGCATCCATAGGAGTTCCTCAACCAAGTTCAGAAAGTCACAGATATCATTGGAGTGACTTCCAATGAGAGTACTGAGTTAGCCGCTTATCAGCTACAAGATGTAGCTCATACGTGGTTTAAGCAGTGGAAGGTAGACAGGGGTACAGATGCAGAGCCCATAGAGTAGGAAGAGTTTGCTACTACCTTTGTAGACAGTTTCTTTCTCCTAGATAAAAAAGAAGCCCAAGTGTTAGAGTTCATCAATCTCAGACAAGGTAGCATGAGCATAAAATAATAATCCCTCAAGTTTACTCAGTTAGCCAGGTATGCTCCCTATGTAGTAGCAGACAGTAGATCCTAAATGAGTAAGTTTGTGTCTGGGGTATCAGGTAGAGTGGTTAAGGAGCGTAGGACTGCGATGTTGATTAAATAGATGGATATATCTAGGCTTATGGTCCATGCTCAAAACATTGAAGAGCAGAAGCTTAAGAAAAAGAGAGAGAAAATAAGAAACCAAGAATAGGTAGCTATACTTTTTCTCAGCCAGGGTCATAGGGCGGTAACTATTCTCAGTATAGTTAGAAGTTTTCAGTCCCAGTTCTATCCTTAGCTAGTGCGCCAGTACCAAAGTTCAGAAATGACCGTAGGGATAAGGAACCAGGCCCCAAAGCCCAGGGTAGTGAGAGCAGGAATTTTACTAATCTACTTTACAAAGAGTAAGATAAGTATCATAAGGAGGTGTGTAGAGCCGGCAGTGATGTGTGTTTTGGATGTGGTGAGTAAGGTCATAAGGTTCAAGACTGTCCTAAACCCGACCCTCGAAGTCAACACGGTCGTCCTTCAGCCTAGTTTGGTTGCTTGAATCAGCAGGGTGCGAATTCCAATACTATCAGAGGGCAACACCCAAATAAACTCTATGTTCTTCAGTCCCGACAGAATCAGGAAAATCCTCCTGATGCAGCCATTGGTATGTTACCGATCTATCATTTACATGTTCACATTTCTTCAGATTCAGGAGCTTTTTTTTCTTTTGTAACTCTTTACATAGCAGTCAACTTTAAGTTTAGACCAAATGTTAACAGGACCTTTCTCAGCCTCCACCCACTGGGTCAACCCATCATAGCTTGACAGGTATACATGGATTGTCCGGTTATGTTATATCAGAAATTTTGGCCTTCAAGTTCCAGTAGTAATACCAGTATGTATAGGAAATCCATAAGGAAATATGATTCCCGACCCATTCCTACCTTAGTGCAAAGTTTTGTACTTTAACCATCTCGATACTTACAGATGCTTTACGTTACAGTCCTATGAATATAGCTTATATCCACACATTTTTCATAGAAAAATGTGCGTTTTAAGTTTCTAATATGAGGATTTATAGTTCACCCAGTGTTACGAATCATGTCCCATGAACACAAAAATTTTAGGCTCAGGTCATGCAGCTCCTGACTCATGCCCCACTCCTACTGATCAGCCAAACTTAGATTATGTCATGAATACTCTTAGTTTAGATCTCTCAGTGAATCCGTGGTGTTGATGCTCTATCCCTCAGGCCTTAGTTACAGCTTCAATTTTGTAATCAATATCCAGTAAAGGAATCAGATAGTCCTATAGGACAATTGCTTTCAGTTATTAGTTACTTAGCCATCAGAATTTAGTACTTCAGTACCAATCTAAATCTTAGTTATTAGAAATGAGCATTCAATTTTAGTTATAGTCTTAGTTACGGTTACAGTCTGGATTACCATCTTAGCTACAATCTCAGACCCATTTCTAGCCCAGTAATCAGTTCAGTAGCTCAGTTTAGTTTTAGGATTTCCCGACCATAGCATATGGCCATCAGTTATTTAGTACCCTATTTTACAGAATGTTTCTGAAATATGTTAGATACCTGATCTTTTATTCTTAAGGTAATACAGTTTTTACTCACTCATGCTCAGTTACCTTATGTTACCCAGTCAGTCATTACCTTTATACATTATACTCTACAGTTTTAGTCCAGTTGTTCAGACTAAGTTCAGTTAAGACTTGTAGACCCAGTTTTCAGTTATCAGTCCTTCTGTTAATCAGATGAGCAGTATATTTAAGCAGTAGTGCTCAATACCTATGTGAGTGTTTTCATTAGTCTCGAGTGATGTGTTGTACTAAGGTGGAGAGTATAATTGAAATATTTTTGGAGAATTACTTCAGTTAAGTATAAGTTTTTAGTATGAGTTAGATTAAGCAGCCAGTAATTAAGTTAAGCAGTTAGGCAAACAAGTTCAGATGATGTGGTTTCCCTTGGTTCCATCTAGTTGCACTATCCGGAGTCCCACGAATGTGATCATTCTAAGATGGACCAACCAAGTAGTTGCGTGCTCATCTTAGTTCATGTATCACGTCTTAGTTTCAGATCCCAGATATCCAGTCACAATTCAGTTGTAGGTGCCTTATGCATCGCACTAGTTTTCCTCAGTATCTCAGCAAAATGAGTATTCTTCGAGGGACCTAGTATCCCAAGGGGGAGTATACTATAATCCCCCAAACTTTCATGACATAAACATGCCACTCTCTCTACTCATAATAAATATAGTTAGGTGTAAGGGGTACTCATAAGTTGACCCTTAAACTCTGACCTCAGCCACAAGCCACGTATTCAAGGTGCTTAGTTCAGATCATGCTATTCAGTTTACATACCATATTTCAGTCTCAAATATGTTCCCAAGTTCCCATTCATGTGTTCCCAGTAAGTGATCTCGGGTTCATCAGTGTTTTAGGTTTAAGGTAATAGTCTTCTATGAATTCACTCAGTTCCCTGTTTAGATTCAATTACAAACTCGGTATTCAGTTTCATGCTCAGATTTCCATTGTAAACTTGGAATCAATTACCATTGCATATTCAGTTATGTGTTCATGCATCATGCCAGTCATGTATCCATGCATCAGATATACACGAACAAGTGAATCAGTACTCCCAGTCATGTATCCATGTATCATCTCAGTCATGAAATCATGCGTCAGATATGCATGCTCATTATGAATCTTAGTAAATCAATAATGTCATCATATACTCATGTTTTAGTTGTTCATGATCAGTACATACTTTAGCTTATCATTTCTCCCATCACAGTTAGTCTCATTCGAGGACAAATATTCCCAAGGGGGAGATATTGTAAGAACCCACAAAATTTCTAAGCTTAATTCATCCTTTTAGGCCTTCAAGAGGTCTTAGACTTAGAAAATTCTAGCTAAGTTCCCAGACTTAGTTTATTTTTTTTCCTTTGAAAGTTGGCAATCTTATTTCGCGACCTTTCTTTCCAGAACTATGTAGCCAGCGTAGGTTGAGATATATCCCAATGAGTCTAGGGTTAATACATCTCATTCGTGTTCTCCTACCAGTGAGGGGTTGACGGAAGAGCTCCCCGTCAGAAGAGGGTTAACTCACATCTTGTCTTTACCCGTGGCACGGTATTGACACCCTTCCAACTGGGGTCATAGGTTGGAACCGACCAGTTCAGTTATAGGGTATGTCGGTTAGATGATTACCTCCCACAGTCTCGGTCTTAGTCTCAGTAAGGAACTTAGATAGTTCCTCAGATTTCAGGACTGTCAGATACAGTCACTCAGCTCAGTACGGAACTCAGCTAGTTCCATCAGAATCAGGAATGTCAGGAATAGTCATTCAGTTAACAGTACATCAGTTATCAGTAATCCATATTATCAGTAAATTCAGTGTAGTTTCACAGATTCAGAACTGTCAGATACAGTTGTTCAGTTACCAGTTATATAGTATCCGTAGACTTAAACATCTATTAATCAACATTCAGATTCAGTATTCAAAATTATCACGACCTTAGTTACAGTCCACGTATTCATGCATATATTCTTATTCAGTCATGTTTATGTTATTCAGTCAGTTATAGTTCATGCATATGAACCCTTGCATTCAGCTTACCTCACTTTGCATACCATTATATTCTCACGTACCGACACATACTTTTCTCTTGTGCTATGGTGTTTTATACCATAGGTTCGGACACTCAGGTTCCCAATCGCACTTAGAAGTTTAGATTTCAATAGTTAGAGTCAGTGGTGGTCCTCATAGTTTGAGACCGTGATTATTTCATTATTTCAGTGCTTTAGTACTTAGCTTATTTCAGCAGTTGGAGTTAGTTGGGGGCATGTCCCATCAACTCCTTATTCAGATAGTTTAGAGGCTTTCAGACTAGATGTTCAGACTATAGCATGTTCAGACAGTTATTTCAATTTTGTTATTGTTATATCGCATTAACAGTTATGTTTCAGTTTTGAACCTTATGGCATTTCAGCCAATTTTCTACATATCTCAGTATTATTTTATAGTTATTACAGCAGGTACCAGTCATGGGTTAGCTTGTGGTCCTTTGGGATTATGAGCACCGTGTATCGTTTGGGGTACCAGGCTTGGGGTGTTACACAATCCATACCCATATCTAACACAAAGAAGTCTACAAAAGTTTCACACCCGACAAAAGTCACAACACAAGATCGATGCACCCGATCCACCACTAAAGAATCATCTACCGGTGTAGATACACGAATAAGCATTGCAAGAGGCCCACTAACGAAATCAAAACCTGTAATCACATCATCAGAAGCCTCTGCCTCAGATCTGGCGGGTATATCATAACACTGCCTACAACCACCAACAGTCTGGGTAGCCCCAGACCTCTAACTACCTGAGTGGCCCTACCACCTCTTCTACGAGCTCTACTACCTCTTCCCCTCACATCTCTAGTAGCACCCCTACCCTTTAAAACTTGAATATGAGTAGCTCAAACCACATGGAAGGGACAGTCTCTATCCATATGACCAATCTCATCACATACATAGAAACCTCTACGATTAGTCTCAACAGGAGAAGGCACAACTGGGCTCGAACGACCACCCTGAACTGCTGAGCTAGAAGGTCCTCCACCTAAACTCTGTAAAGCCGCTTGCACTGTCCTACCATGGTATCCACGAGAACCTCTAAAATCTCTGCCTCGAGAGGTCTAACTTTTGAACTCAACAAAACATCACTCTTCCTTAACACCTCTCAGAGATGCACCAAGAATACCCTCTGTCATCTTAGCATGATCCACAATACTCTGAAAAGAAGCCTCAAGCACAACTATCTGAGACGTAGCCAACTGATGGGAGGTATCCAAACCCTTCACAAACTTCCGAATCTTCTCAGACTTGGTGGAAATACTATCATAGGAATATCTAAACAGGGCATGAAAGCATGACTCATACTCAACAACTGTCATGAAGCTCGGCTTCAAATGATCAAATTCATCCCACATATGGTCTCTTAAACTGAAAAGAACAAATCTCTCTAGGAAAGCCTCAATGAACTGATCCCAAGTCATCTCGGGAGAATCATGGGGTCTACAACTAACAATCGGCCTCCACCAATCTATTACTGCATCCCTCAACTGATAAGATATAGTATAAGCTATACCATCGATGCAGACAGAATGGAACACAACCTAAAACACAAGGTATGAAAGAACTTCCCACAATAAAGAATAAAATGAGAGAAGTTTCCTAAAAATATCCTATAGCCTCTTGAAGATAGATACGAACGTCTACATATCAATCTGCGAGACTCAATTAGACATTTCATACTTACACCATTAAGACTAATAAAACCTGAATGCTCTAACACTAATTTGTCATGACCCAAAAACAAGGGTCATGATGGTATTTGTTGCAGCAAACCTTGATAAGTATGCCTTTCACTCAAACTAATATACACAGGGAAAAGATAGAATTACCCTTAAGGTAAGGCTTCTAGAATGAAGCCAAACTATATAGATATAATAAAAGCGGAAAGAATAAAATTAGCATATGCAGCCATAACACCCAAAACCTGGTGTCAACAGTATAAGAACTACTACTACAATCTCAGAGTCAAATACATTAAAAAATAATCACAAAGGAAAATATCTGTCTCCGAACACTAATAAAGACATAACCAATATAGAAAGATAGAGGTGAACTCTATATGTATGAATGTCCAACCACTACCTTGAGAAATCTGAAGGCACTTGAAATAAACCAGCCTGGGACACACTCGAGCTAGGACCTGAACCCAAAGGGCGCAGTAGGCATGAGTACGGTTCACTTGTACTCAGTTGGTATCATAGGCCGACCAAATAAAGTAGTAAATAAAGTATACAAAATATATACTAAGGGTACGTCACCTACAATCAGAAAATGTCCCACAATGGTAGCCCACACCACCTGCACTAATAGTTCTATAAAATCCACATATAAGACATAACACACCAGATAGGGATACAAATATACATTATATCGCATACAAGTTGGAAAAAAGAGGAACATGTATAATCAAGGTCATCAAGTATGGTTAAAAGAAGATAGAACACTTAGATGTTAACAAGTTAAGATATAGAACAAATAGGTAGATGACAAGTCAATATGGAAATTCCAACACAACATAAACACAATAAGACGGGTGTAATGTATATGATGATGGTGTATGGGTTTGGCACACAACCTTGAGTTTGGTACACAACCTTGAGTTTGGTACACAACCTCAAGTTTGACACACACCCTTAAGTTTAGCACACAACCTCAAGATCACCAATATCCATAACTCTTCTCTGACATGATTCTTCGGATATGGTCTATAAATCCAATATCCGCTACCAATATTTAGTATTCCAGTGTTTCCAGTATTTCTAAAGCACATACATAATATAAGACACAAATCAAGTATACATACATGATAACAAGTACATGTAAAGCAATAAAACAGATAAGTGAAATGATGCGTATGATGACATGAGAATGATGATGCAATGTTCACAACCATTCAAAGTGAGTATTTTCACAATCAATCAACATGATGTATTTCTACAACCAATCCACATAACTTATTTCCACAACCAATCACAATGTTATAATTCCACAACCACGTGATCCAATATCCACTCAGTACTTCTATTTCATCCATGAATTTTCACATGTCTCATATACCAACAAGTATGAATATATCACAATACACCAATGGTACCATTTTAGACATTTCGACAACACAATTTAATTATTCACATGTATTTAGGGCTATCAACATCACATAAGACTCCATACAGTCACACACATCACATAATATCTCAGTTTTGACAATTACATCACATATGGGCCCCATCGAGCACAACATATATATAGCCATTTTTCATGATTAGTTCCAACCCTTAAAATGTATTTTGTAACATCATTTACTATCCAACCCAGTCTGAAAGAGTTAAGCCATAACCTACCTCGAATGCCGTTCGCTACCCTTTGAACCCACGACCTTACTTTCCACGAATAATCCCAAACTCCTTTAAAATTATCAAATATGAAATCTATGCATTAAAACAAAACCAACGGCACTTATATTGACTATTTTTGATCCGAGGTCAAAACGAACTGCCAAAGTGGGTTTCCAAAAAAGGAGGGAGAAATCATAACTTTACTTAAAAAACGTGTTCCTCATAATTTTAGAAATCTACAGCTGAAAATTCAAGTCAAATCGAGTAAAAAATGAGGTTCAAATCGAAGAAAAACCATTTTTAAGTTTTACTGGGTAAAATTTTTGAAATCCAGATTAAAATCAATATCTAAATTGATGAAAAATAAGTAATTATAAGATAAAAACATTATTCAAGTGAAAAGGAGTGAACTTGGGGTTTAAAATCAAAACCCTAAGATTTTTTAGTATTTTGAGAAATTAATCAAGAAATTACTAAGAAAAGGGTGAATTCTTACCTTAAATTTGTAATTAAATCAAGAAATAGATGTTAATCTAGCTATCTAAGCTTCCACAAGCTTCATTCTAAGCTCCCATGCTATTTTAAGGTTTAACTCTCAAGAGGCAAGATGAAAAATGAGCAAAATGAGCCAAAAAAGGAAAAAATCTGCAATATGTACCAATTTTTTTTTCTATAGCAGCAGTTTTTTTAAAGTCCAACCCGAACTTCGATGGGGTGCCCGAAATTCATTTGGAGTCCGATATATGCAAACGAACTATATAACCCCACTAAATTTGATGTTTTAGACGCGTTGATAAATTTATATTTTAAAAAAATATCATTTTCAAAAAGTTGACCCCCAAAATCCGAAATTGAAATTTTCCAAACTGAAGGTTGAAATGAGATTTAAAAGCTGTACATTACACCAAATATGTTATCATCCTACAATTAATATTTTGAATCTTCTGGATCAGTTGAATTTTCCATCCAAGGTCATTTCAACCAAATGTAGGTCCCATATCTATATTTCTAAATTTCCAACTTTTCGATCAATAGGTCCAAAATGAGTTCGGATGAACCGGGGTCCAAACCAAAGGTGTACTTAGCCTAAATTGATATTCCGGAGCTGTTGGTGCAGTCCGTTCAGCCATCTATCGCTGTTGGCACAGTCCGTTTAGCCATCTATCACACGATTCAAAAGATATCCACATAAGTCCAAAATAAGGCTCTCGAAGCCATCAAAAATCACAATATCGTATAAATGGTACCAAAATGCATCGAAAACCATGGCAATAACTCCCGCACCCCAAAAATACCATAATGGAACTACGGAGAGGGGTAAAATAATCAAATCACATAAAATCACAAATTTCATCAAATTTTTAGGTCGTTACAATTTCAATCTAATCTAAAGAATAAGTAATAATATTTATGATTTCTTATAGTTATTTCCGCACACCGAGCGAGTAATTATACTAGTAAATAGAATATATAGAAAGTTTTCAAATGGTTTTGATTGGGTTAAATTTGTACCGTATGTTAAAATCACTTGTGTTTATTAATAAGTGAATTATTGACTCGTCTAAAAGTTTTTTGAGCTGAAAAAATGTTATAATGCGGATCGTGATTCAGTTTGTCCAGCTCTGCAAAGTTTCACTTATTGTTTGATATGTTCTTTATAAACTTTCGTCCTTAATAAAATTATTTTATTTCTTTATGCTGATATATAATAAATTTAAGAAAAGGAAATATTACATCATAACACAATTCAACTCATCATAACTATTTCAACCCTTTTAAAACTAGTCTCACAGTACCCACTCCGTGTGCGTATCTTGCTTCATTGTATTCAGTTTATGATTAAATTTATGAAAATTGACCCGCCACTTTTTATTATGGACAAAGAAATCCTATCTAATTCAAGAATTCGGGGGAAAGATATTGAATTTTTATTTTACAAATCACTTTAATATTATTAAAAAATATCCCTCAATTAATAAATAAATAAATTATTGTATTAAGTAAGAAAAACACTTAAACATAAAAATAAAATTTATATATTAATAAAATACATATAAGAGATTAGGCTATTTTTACCCAATTATGATGTATGAAAAACTAAAAATAATACAATAAGGGTATTAGTTGTACTTAAAATAATACAATAAGGGTATTAGTTGTCGATTGTTATTTTCATGTTAATTTGTAAATTGGAGTTAGACCTCCTTTTTATTTTCTGCCGTAACTATAATTGTGGAAAACTTATAATAATTATATCCTTAAATAAATAATTATATATAAGATAATATTTGAATTGCTTTTATATATATATATACTAGTTTAGGTGTACGCGCGTGTACCTTACTTTATTGAGTTTAAACCTACACTAAATAGAATGTTCGTTTAAATAATAAATATGAATACAATAATTAAATTCAACATCTTTTGGAGAATTTATTTAATTAAACTTAATCTTTACCAAAAAAAAATTTCAAAGCCGATCGACATTCATTTACCATCTGTAAACGGCAAAATAATACGATGATAGAGACATTAAAAGAATATAATTAAATCTAATATTTGTTGAGATTTACCTTCCTTCTATTTTGTCATTTTCATTAATGGTATACCATTATTTTTATTTATCCCTTTTTAGTCAAAGAACATTTTACATTATTTATTTCCCCTTAAGTCTAGGGTTTATTAAGTAAAGAATATTTAGTCTTATAGCTATAAGAAAAATATCATAGTTTTTTTATTTATTTTATTTAGTTTCTTATAAATAGAGATGTACTCTTCTATTTGAATCAAGAAAAAGAATCAATCAAGAGTTTTCATTCAGTTTTTGTTCAATTTTCTTTCTTGTCTTCTTCATTCCATATTAGTGGTATCAAAGCCTTCATCGATCCTCATGGATCTGTGAATTTATTGAAGCAAAACTGTCAACCATTTTTTAATCCATACCTATTTTCAACCTAATTTTAATCTTACTTTTATTTTTAACGTAAGATTATTTTTAACCCTCACTTTTACTTTTAACGTAAGGCTATTTTTAATCTTTTTCACCCCATATTAGTTTAAATCTTGTTTTTCAAACCATGACAAGCAATACTCTTTCTTCCAATGCCCCACAAACCTTCACTAGTAAAAATTATCAAATTTGGGCAGTTAAGATGAAATTTTATCTTGAAGCTTATGATTTGTGGGAAGTTGTAAATGAAGAAAAACCCATACAACCACTCCCTACAAAGCCTTCTGCTGCTGAAATCAAACTTCACTCAGAAGAGATATCGAAAAGATATAAAGCAAAAATTGTAATTCAAAATTCAGTTGTTGATTCATTCTTTTCTAAAATCATTACGTGTGAAACAACAAAAGAAGCTTGAAAAAAATTTCAAAAGAAGTATCAAGGAAGTGAACGAGGTAGACAAAATCAAATTTTGAATTTTAAAAGAGAATTTGAATCTCTTAGGATGCAAGAAGGTGAGACAATTACTAAGTATTCTGACAGAATTTCTTTAATTGTCAATAGAATCAGGTTGCTTGGCGAAGATTTTAAAGACAATAGAATTTTTCAAAAAATTCTGGTGACTATTCCTGAGAGATTTGAGTCCAAAATCTCCACTTTAGAAGAGTCTAAAGATCTCTCTTCCATCTCTCTTGCTGAATTGATAAGCGCTCTTCAAGCACAAGAGCAAAGAAGAGCTTACAGGGAACACAAAGTTGTTGAAAGTATTTTTTATGTGAACCATCAAAAAAGAAAAGTTGATTATCTACCTTATAAATATTGCAAAAAGAAAACACACTCAGAAAAATTTTGCTGGTGGAGATATGTTGCATTATGTGGAAGTTGCAAAACAAAAAGGTCATGTCACAAAAGTATGCAAGTTCAAAGACATTCAAGATAATTCAAAAACACTACTTGTGGAAGAAGAACATAAAGATGAGGAAGACCAACTTTATTAGATTGCTGCAACAAAATTAAGAAAAAAAAATACATTTTTTATAATTAAGTGCTCAAACTCAAGTTAGATACACCAACTTGAGTTTGAGGGGGAATGTTGAGATTTACCTTCTTTCTATTTTGTCATTATCATTAATGGTACAATATTTTTATTTTCCCTTTTTTAGTCTAAGAATATTTTACATTATTTATTTCCTTTTAAGTCTAGGGTTTATGAATTAAAGAATATTTAGTCTTATAGCTATAAGGAAAATATCATATTTTCTTTATTTATTTTATTTAGTTTTTTTATAAATAGAGATGTACTCTTCTATTTGAATCAAGAAAAAGAATCAATCAAGAGTTTTGATTCAGTTTCTGTTCAATTTTCTTTCTTGTCTTCTTCATTCTATAACAATATTTACAAAAAAATTTTCTCAAAGTCGTGTGACACTCATCAACCACATGTAAACTATTAACAAAATAATACGACATTAGGGATATCAAAATAATTAATACAACTAAACTTTACCTTTACAGAATTTTTTTTTTAAATATAGATATAAAAATAATACAATTAAACCTAACCTTTACCTAAAAAAATTGCTCAAAGCTGACCGACATTCATCTACCACCTATAAATTCATTTACGACCTGTAAACTACAACAAAATAATACAATAGTCATCACAAAGCTTCAGTTTTGATGAAAATAATTCTTGTCTAAGCGAAAATTTTGATACTAAAGAATGACTTGAATGAAAACAAAGAAGATATATACATGCACACACGTTGAATTCTATTATGTTGACAAAAATAGTGAAAAAGTTGATGGTTAGAAAATTAAGCATCCACCAATTTACACATACAACTGAATCAAGTTAGATGAACATCAATCATATTTTTTCAATCGGTAAACTATACTAAAAGAAGCACAATATTTAAAATTTTAAGTACTATTAAAAACACAAAATCTATTAAAAGAATAAATTCTCGTTTGAATGTTATTCTGTTATTAGTTGAAAAAAAAAAAGCTCAATATATTGAAGTCCAAAAATTATTCCTTTTCAAGAAAGAGTGGACTGAGTATGAAAGAAATCTTTATTAATAAGAAAAAGACTCATAAATGAACATTCATACTTGTTTTACCTTTTTTCTTTTTGGTCGAGTACTACTACCAGTCTACTTGTTTAATCCTTTTTCGTTGGGTCGTGTACTATTACAATTTTACTTAATTTTTTTTAGTTTATTTTCTCTAGTTTAGTTTAATGTCCATCTCAATATTTATAGAATAATTTCCTTAATAGAGTCTTATTTTATGTATATTTCTCTATCCTATTTTAGGAGTATTTTTATAATTGATTAGTATAAAGGAAAATATTAGTTGATTCTCCTTCCATATATTTTAGGAGTCTAGTTAATATAATAAAAATAATTAAATAATAAATTAAAGAAAATAGTGAAAAGACAGTTTTGTCTATAGGAAAGTGTTTTAATGAAGGACAAAAAGTTCAAATCACTTTTCTAAAAGTTTTCACACTTTTAATATATATATATATATATATATATATATATATATATATATATATATACATATATTAGGCTTTTAATTCCTTTCCATATATTTTAGGACTCATATATCTATTTATTTTCATATATTTATTGTATTGATGTGCTTCCCATATATTTTAGGAGTCCTTAATTTAATAAAATAGTAATTGAAGAAAAATTGTAATTTTTTTTTTTTCTAAAGAAGAGACTTATATTGGAGGGCAAAAAGTTCAAACAATATTTCTAAGAACTTACACACTTTTAATAGAGTATAGATTACATAAATTCCTAATTGCACTTAAAAGCTTGGATACATCGCTGAAGAATGTGGTGTATCCGTATAAATTTAAGTGATGTATCAGAAAGAATATGATGTATTTTTGTAAAATTAACTGATATATCTAGAAGAATGTGATGTATCTTTTTAAATTTAAGTGATATATTCGGAAGAATGCGATGTATCGGTGTGGACTAAATTAAAACTTTTTAGTAATTTCAATTTTTTTTTTTTGAGATTTGGAGTAATTAACTCCAAAAGGATTGAAATTTATGTAACTTTTACTTTTAAAAATATCTTTTGAAAGTATTTTAAAATGATTTCTCATAAATTAATATGGGAATGCATTGAGCTAATAAATGGATTGATTAATAATCCGCTCAAGCTTAAAGGGTTTGACTAGATTGGGTTTGATTTTTCCTTCCTTTATCTGACTGTCATGACCCGAACCGAGGCCTTGGCCACGACGAACATCTCAAACCTTGAAGGCCCGAGAGCCCTTCTCTAACTGGAAATCATATACACAATTCGTATGCTGAAAGGAAATGCGGAAAGCATGATAAAATGGAAACATGGTTAATCTTTTACTCCAACTAAACAATGCGAATATAAGTTCATAAATATTTAAAACACATGACACCTGTCTGCGAAATCTCTAACAACATGAAAACAACTCCTGCCCTGAACTGGGACAAGGCCCCCAGTTGGACCATGAACAAAAACCAAATGACAATGTCTATAACGAGGTCTTTCAAAATTAGGGAGGCTCACCAACTACAAACTTCTGACAAACCAATCTATTGCTTAGCGGAGTCCCGAGACTGAGCCTCAGATCCAGATATATAGGGGGTTAATACAATTGTACTGGTATGTGAAACAACCCAAAATAACATGTTTTATACAACGTAGGTGAGAGCTTTTTAAAATAACAGTGAACACGATTTAAGTAAAAATACATGGGCATATTGTAATGAAATTTCAAACAATTCTTGACAACTCTAACTCACTTTTTGTTTTTCTTCTAAGCTAGTTGGTACACCAGACAAGTCTATGATTCCACGGGCTATGTGAAATCCGTCATTGACTCAGTGGCCAAGCCCCCAATCCAAGTTGGCCGCTAGGATTGGAATTGGTGATAGCCCCCATGAGAGTACACCGTAGGAATTCCCCTATGCGAGATGTCCTAGTTATCCTCCCATGTAGGATAATATGTCATAAGTCCTGCATCGGTAACTACAGTTTTCAGCAATGATTCCTTACACTCAAACTCCTTCTTCGGGTAACCAAATAGCTCTCTTAAGCCCAACTTTTAGTCTTTTAAAAATCATGCTTCATGCTTTTAAAACATTCACTACTTATTCTGTCAAGGGCATGTCATCATAGAGTATCATCATACCCTGACTTACAAGTAATTCAAATCATATCATAACATATCTGTAGCCCCTTTTCACTTATCTTTATGTTAATTACCACTCATAATTTTTAAACATCAAGTGAGAGAGTGTAATGTAATAGATTTTCATTTGAGCTTACATCAAAACACTCTCCTCTCAATAGAACAATCATACGGTGGTCATATCATGTTTGCATTAGTTCAAACCCATGAAAATTGTTAATTTGACACGATTAATGTTTACTATTCAAAAAAACCCTCTCAACATGTCATAAACCTATCATTCCATGATCGTTAGTAAAGAATCCACCCTCTAGTTTTCTTTAAGAAAATTTTATGCGTTTAAACAATCCATCACACTTGAAATCAAAGATGTCATGATGGGAGAGAGAGTTTTATCATTCATGCTCTCAATCAAACTTTATAATACAACAAAATCTTATATACATAGTTATAGTTCAATTCCATGAAAAATGGTTCAAGACAAACATGTGCTTTCATCAAAATGATTCCACGATGCATGCTTTTCGAAACAATATCAAACATTCTTTGTAAACAAGATTATAGATCTTTAAACTTGATAAAAAAAAAGGAAAACTTACGCCTGTGGAGTTTAGGGTAGTCCCACATACTTTAGGTTTTTTAGTTTAAATATTGGAACTCTAATCTTGAAATCTTAAACTTAAAGGTTGAATTCTTGATCTTTGGGGAGGAGGTAAGGTTTAGTTTTGAGAGAATTTGAGTAACTTTTGCCATAATATGCCCTAACAATGACTTAATTTCAGGTTATGGATGAGATAAGATGAGGGAAAAGATTGAATTACCCTCCTGGACCTGGAAATCATTAAGACGAACTGGGTGCCTGATGTATTAAGCGATGCACTGCATCGGTCTTTTCAACGCAAAATGCAACGCATCACGTTGGTCCCCTTCGACGTGATTCCTGGCGCGATGCGACTATATCGTGTTGGTCTACTGTTTTGACTATCCAAACATGTCTCAAACATCATTTGAAAAATCCAAAACTTCCCTGTTACATGCCCTTAACACCCTTGAATATGAATCCAGTCAAAAATCTACATCTCATAGTCGGGAAGATCAATTTAAAAACCATTGAAGTTTAGGAGCTTAAAATATGGCTAAGTCTTTTAACACTTAGAAAAAATTTTAGGTTGTAAGTTCTCTGTGCATACTACTAAGAGTGGTATAGATTAGAGAATGCTACAGGGTGCTACATTATCCTTTCTTGGGGTCATTCGTCTCCGAATGATGACTCGGGACACATGTAAGCATGATCTCAAGCACACTAAGGAAAGAGAGAGAGAGTATGATTTGTACCTTCAATATCGTCATCCATGGCTTCAAAGAGAGTTGGGTACCTTGCACGCATGTCATCTTCTGACTCCCATATATGTTCTTCAACCTTTTGATTTTTCCACATCATCTTAATCGAAGCTATCTTATTACTTCTCAACTTCTGAACTTGGTTATCCAAAATGGTAGTGGGTTCGTCTTCATATAACAAAGAGTCTTTTACATTGATATCCTCTACAGGAAACACTAGAGAATGATCTCCAATACACTTTTTCAATATGGATACATAAAATACTGGATAAACAGAAGCCAGACTCGCGGGCAAATCTAACTCACAAGCAACCCCACCGATCCTTCTCATAATCTGATATGGTCCTATATAATGAGGACTAAGCTTCTCTTGCTTTCTGAATTGCATGAATCCCTTCATAGGGGAGACCCTTAGAAATACCCAATCATCAACCTCAAACTCTAACTCTCTCCTTCTAACATCAATATTGGACTTCTGGTGACTCTAAGCTATCTTAAGTTGCTCCTTAATGATCTTCACCTTCTTCATTACCTGATGGATAAGGTTAGGTCCAAATAATTGGGTCCCACTCACTTCATACCACCCAATTGAAGACCTACATCTCCTTCCATATAGTGCTTCAAAAGGCATTATCTGAATACTGGAATGGTAGCTATTATTGTAGGGAATTCTATCAACGACAAATGATCCACCACACTACCCTTAAAGTCTATGACGCAGGCCCTCAACATATCTTCTAAGGTCTGAATGGTGCATTCTGCCTGCCCATCTTTCTGAGAGAGGAAGACGGTACTCAGTTTCACTTGGGTTCCTAAACCCCTTTTAAAAGACTGCCAAAACTACGAAGAGAATTGCGTACCTCGGTCGGATAGAATAGACACAGGAGCACTATACAAATGGACTATCTCTCGAATGTACAACTTAGCATAATCATCCCCCGAATAATTCATCTGTACTAGAAGAAAATGAGCATACTTTGTCATCCAGTCTACAATCACCCAAATAGAGTCATATTAGTTTCGAGACTTCGAAAGCCCATTACATATTGATCATCTCCTACTTCCACATAGGCAAAGATATCTCTTGGAAAGTGCCACCTAGTCTCAAATGATCTACCTTGACTTGTTGACAATTCAAACATTTAGAAACAAAATCAACATCCCTTTTCATATTATTCCACCAATAAATCATTTTAAGATCATGATACATTTTAGTAGAGCCTGGGTGAACAACATACCACAAAGTATGAGCTTTATCGAGAAGTTTTCTCGTAACCCATCTATATTCAACATACATAGCCTATCTTGATACCTAAAAGTCCCATCACCACCAATTTCAAATGCCATCACCTTCTGTTGACCAACATCATTCTTAATCTATAACAAGATGGGGTGTTCGTCCTGCTTTTCCTTAACTTCAGCACATAGGGTGGATTTAGCTATCTTATGAACAATTAAATCTCCATATTCGGAATCCAGAAGTCAAACTCCCAAATTTGTAAGCCGATGAATATCTTTCACTATCTCTCTCTTTTCTTCCTTAATATGAGAAAGTCTGCTTATTGACCACCTACTAAGGGCATCGACCACCATATTGGCCTTTTTCGGAAGAAAGTGCAATCTCATGTCATAATACTTCAACAATTCCAACCACTGCCTCTACCTGAGATTAGGTTCTTTCTACATGAAAACATACTGCAAACTTTTGCGATCAGTAAATATATAAACATGCACCCCATAAAGATAATACCCCCAGATCTTAAGTGCAAACACCACAGCCGCTAACTCTAAGTCATGAGTGGGATGATTCTTTTCATACACCTTCAGCTGCCTAGATGCATAAGCCACCACTTTACCATGCTGCATAAGCACATGCCCAAGTCCCACCCGGGATGCATCACAGTACACAACAATGCCCTCTGTACCGTTAGGAAGGGTCAAAACTAGCGCAGTAGTCAACTTGTCTTTCAGTTTCTTAAAGCTATTCTCACAAGAGTCAAACCACAAGAATTTCTCTTTTTTCTAAGTCAATTTTGTAAGTGGAGCAGCAATGGAGGAAAAACTCTCTATAAACCTTCTGTAATACCATGCCAAACACAAAAAACTTTGGATATCAGTTGGAGTCGTGGGTCTGGGACATTTTCTCACTGTCTCTACCTTTTGGGTGTCAACCTTAATCCCCTCACTAGAAATAATGTGCCCCAGGAAAGCAATAACACTAAGCCAGAATTCATATTTGGAAAACTTTGCATATAACTCATTAGTTTTGAGGGTCTAAAGGATGATTCAGAGGTGATTGACATGCTCCCTAATTTTAGAATAAACCAAAATATCATCAATAAAGACTATGACAAATAGATCGAGAAACTGATGGAACACCCTGTTCATTAGGTCCATAAAAGCTAAAGGGGAATTAGTTAGCCCGAATGACATAACTAAGAATTCATACTGACCATATCGGGTTTAAAAGGCTGTTTTGGGGATGTCAGCCTCTCTAACCTTCAACTGATGATACCCTGAATAAAGGTCTATTTTGGAGAAACATGTGGCACCTTGGAGTTGGTTTAAAAGATTATCAATTCTAGGAAGAGGATATTTGTTTTTAACTATGACCTTATTTGGCTGACGGTAATCTATACACATACAGAGAGAGCCATCTTTCTTACGCACGAAGAGTATAGGTTCAACCCAGGGAGAGATGCTAGGATAAATAAAGTTTTTATCAAGAAGGTCTTTTAACTGTTCTTTTAACTCTTTCAATTTTGTAGGATCCATTCTGTATAATTGAATAGAAATAGGATGAGTGTTCGACAACAAATCAATGCCAAAATTTTTTTCCCTATCAGGTGGTATCCCATTAAGATCATCGGGAAAGACTTTCGAGAATTCATTAACTACAGAAATAGATTGGAGGAAAGAACTTTCAGTACTAGAATCTTTGACCCGAACAAGATGGTACAAATAACACTTTGATATAAGTTTACGGGATCTGAGATAAGATATGAACTTCCCCATGGTTGCTAAAGAATACCCCTCCCATTCTCTCATTGGTTCATTTGGGAAGGGAAAACTGACTTTTTAGGTTCTACAGTCTAATGTTGCATAACACGAATGAAACCAATCCATTCCTAAAATAGCAAAAAATTCAATCACATCAAGCTCTACAAGATCTACCACAGTATCACGACAACAGACAGATACCATAAAATTTCTATACACCCTCCTAGCCATAATAGAGTCACCAACAGGAGTGGAAATAGAGAAAGGTTCTAAAATAATTTCATGCTCAAAACCAAAACTAACTGTCACATACGGGGTCACATAAGACAAGTTAGACCCAGGATCAAATAACACATACACATCACGGGAGAAAATTTATAATGTACCCATGACAACATCTGGCGAAGCCTTTGCATCCTGCTGGGTAGTTAAGGCATATAACTGATTACGACCACCTCCGGTAGCTGAAGTAGTACCCTTGGGTGGTGGTGGGGCTATGAAGTTTTCTTGCGACCACACAGCCTCAACGTCCCTTCTCAAGGGACATTCCTTCTAAGATGCCCAGGCCGACCACAAGTAAACACACTTTATTATTGAAAAAGCACCTTCCTAGGTGATCCTTTCTATAATTGCTGCAGTGAGGGTGTGACCTAAATGGCTGAGTCACACTCTCCTAGGACTGAGTACCCTGAGCTCTAAGCCTATCTCCTAGCTGAAATCATTGCTCACCCAAAGGCCTGGGCGTAGGTGCACTTGCTGATGACTGAGCATTGCTCTAAAACTTCTCTTTAGACCCCCTATTTCCCTAATTACAACCTTAGTGCTGACTATTATTCTGATCTGTGGATCTAGCTCTCTTAACTTTCTTTTCTTTCTCCTTTACCTCAACCAACCTCTTCTTTTGCTCTTCTACCTGCTGCATGTGCACTGACAACCTGGCGAAATCCATATATTTATTTAGTATTTCTCCCTTTAATTCCAATACTAAATCATCTTAGAGTCCAATTGCAAACTTTCTCAGTGAGCCCTCATGTTATTCGCCAATTCTGGAGCATAACGGGACAGTTGGGTGGACTTTAATGTATACTCTTTCACACTGATTTTTCCTTTTTTCAAGTTCATAAATTTTTCAGCCTTTGACTCCCTCTATTCCTGGGGAAAAAAACAATCTAGGAAAGATTCCACAAACTTACCCTATATAGAAGGCTCAACATCGCTACCCTTCAAATCCTCCCACTCATTATACCATTGATTGGCCACATCCTTTAACCGATAGGTTGACAACTCAACCCCTTTAACCTAATTCACATACATACAACAACAAAAACAACAAACCCAGTGTATTTCTACAAAGTGAGGTGTGGGGAGGGTAAGATGTACGCGGAACATACCGCTACCTCGAAGAAATAGAGAGGCTATTTTCGATAGACCCCCGACTCAAGATAACGCTTAGTAAATGAGGAGTTGGATGACATAACAAAAATAAGGAATAGAAAATAATAAAAATAAAAATCAGCAAAATATAAAAAATATGAGAAATAAGGGCAACACTAAAAGAGAAAATGGGAACTAGGAAAAAGAAATAGGATACCGACCTAGTTGCAACATACACTCACATACCAAATATACCTTGCACATAGTCCTAGGATTACTAATCTGGCTACACACACTCATACTAGTTTTCTACCCTTATCCACGACCTATACACATTCCTATCTAGGGTCATGTCCTCAGAAAGCTGAAGCTGCTCCATGTCATGTCTAATCACCTTCTTCCAGTATTTCTTTGGCCCACCTCTACTCTTCCTGAATACATCCAAAGCTATTCTTTCACACCTACGAACTGGGAAATCTGAGCCCATCCTCATCATATTCCCAAACTATCTCAGCCTTCCTTCCCACATCTTGTCCTCTACCGAAGCCACTCCCATATTCTCCTAAATAATATCACTCCGAACTCTGTCCCCTCTAGTAAGACCACACATCCAATGCAACATTCAAATTTCTGCCACCTTTAATTTTTAGATATGGGAGTGCTTGACCGGCCAACACTCTACTCTATACAACATGGACGGACAGACTACCACTCTATAGAATTTGCCTTTAAGCTTAAGGGGCACCTTCAAATCACACAACAGTCTCGAGGCAAGCCTCCACTTCATCTAACCTGCTCCAATACGTTTAGAAATATCCTTATCAATCTTACCATTCCTATGAATCACAGACCCAAGATACTTAAAACTGTCCCTCTTATAAACATCCTGGGAGTCCAACTTCACCACCACCCCGTCCTCATGCCTCAAGTCACTAAACCTGCATTCCATATACTCCATCTTGGACCTACTTAACCAGAACCCTTTAGACTCAAGGGTTTTCCTCCAAACCTCCAATTTGTTATTTAAACCCTCATGTCTCATCAATCAGCACTACATGATCCGCAATAACCTTATCCACATGCATAAACATTAAAATCTTCTCTAATTCATCAATGAACCCTTAGGGGTCCTTCTTAATATTTGTACTAGTAAACATAGGTGGGTTCAGTCTCATGAATTGACCAACCCTTGTAATATCAAATGAACCAGACACAGATCCTATATCTTCAGACTAACGGGCCTGAGAATCTATAAATTAGGCTATTATATGCATTGACTATCGAAATTCAGCAGTAGAGACTTCCCTATGGAAAGGTTGAGTATGGTTAACTCCAAATTGAGGAGCCCTAGGTGGAATAGTTTGAGTTTGAGGAACTCCGGGAGTAGCAACAAATTTAGGAGTACGAGGTCTATTTCGGGTCCACATCCTATGAGTAGGGCGGACATCATCAGCTTGGGTATTCTGTTCGTTGGATCTACGAGGAGGCATGATGAATCTCTGAAATATAGAAAATCATTGATTAGAGGACATTCAGACTCTATAGCACGAACTAAATCATGAAGAAATAAGAGACATTCCTAAATACCTTGTAGCTTCTTACTTATAAGTGTGGCACGCTACACACCCATAAATAGAACTCTACCTGATGCAATTTTGCAGACACCCTGAGATCATAAACCGTGCTCTCACACCAATTTGTTATGATTTGAACCGAGGCCCTAGCCGTGACGAGCATTCCGAACCCTGAAGGCCCAAAATCCTTTTCTAACTGACAATCATTACACAATATGTATGCTAAAAGAAAATGCATAAATCATGACAAAACGGAAACATAGTCATTCATTTACTCCAACAAAATAATATGAATATACATTCATAAATATTCAAAACATATGACACTAGTTTGTGAAATTTCTAAAAACATGAAAACAACTTCTTTCTGGAACTGGGACAAAGCCCCCAGTCGGACCATGAACAAAAACCAAATGATAATGTCTATAATGAGGGCTTCCGAAATAACGGAGGCTTACTAACTGCAAACTTTTGACAAACCGATCTACTTCTTAGCGGGACCCCAGGACTAAGCCTTAGATCCTAAAATATAGGAGGGTTAATACAATTATACTGGTATGTGAAACAACCCAAAATAGTACGTTTTATACAATGTACGTGAGAGCATTTCAAAATAACAGTGAACATAATTTAAGTAAAAATACATGGGCATTTTGTAATGAAATTTCAAATATTGACAACTCTAACTCACTCTTTGTTTTTCTTTTGAGCTAGTCGATACACCCTACAAATTTGTGATTCCACGGGCTATGTGAAATCCACCCTTGACTCGGCAGCCAAGCCCCCAATCTAAGTTGGCCGTCAGGATTGGAGTTGGTGATACCCCCCATGTGAGTACACCACAGGAATCCCCCATGTGAGATTTCCTAGTTATCCTCCCATGTAGGATAATATATCATAAGTCCTGCATCGGCAAGTATGATTTCCAGCGATGATCCCTCACACCCAAAAGCCTTCTTCGGATAACCAACTAGCTCTCTTAAGCCCAACTTTTAATCTTTTAAAAATCATGCTTCATGGTTCAAAAATATTTAATACTTATTCTGTTAAGGGCATGTCATCACCGGGTATCTTCATACCCTGACTTGCAAGTCATTCAAATCACATCATAACAAATCTATAGCCCTTTTTCACTTATCCTTATATTAATAACCACTCATAGTTCTTAAACATCAAGTTAGAGAGAGTAATGCAATAGATTTTCATTTGAGTTTACATCAAAACACTCCCCTCTTAATAGTACAATCATACAATGGTCATATCATGTTTGGATTATTTAAAACCCATGAAAATTATTAATTTGACACGATAAATATTTACCATTCAAAAACACCTCTCAACATGTCATAAATCGTATCATTCCATGATCGTTAGTAAAGAATCCACCCTCTAGTTTTCTTTAAGAAAATTTTATGCATTTAAACAATCCAACACACTTAAAATCAAAGATGTCATGAGGGGAGAGAGAGTCTTGTCATTCATGCTCTCAATCAAACTTTACTATACAACGAAATCACATATACATAGTTATAGTTCAATTTCTTGAAAAATGGTTCAAGACAAACATATGCTTTCATCAAAATGATTCCATGATACATACTTTTCGAAACAATATCAAACATTCTTTGCAAACAAGATTATAGATCTTTAAACTTGATAAAAAATAAGAAAGCTTATGCCCATGGAGTTTAGGGTAGTCCCACGTACCTTAGATTGTTTAGTTTAAAGATTGAAACTCTAATTTTGACTCTTATCTTGAGATATTGAACTTAAAGGTCAAATTCTTGATCTTTGAGGAGGAGGTAGGGTTTAGTTTTGTGAGAATTTGAGTAACTTTTACCATAATATGCCCTAATAACAACTTAATTTGGTGTTATGGCTGAGATAAGATGATGTAAAAATACTGAATTACTCTCCTAGACCCTAAAATCATTAAGATGAAATGGGCGCCCGATGAGTTTAGTGCCGCACCATGTTAGTCTCTTGATGCGAAATGTGATGCATCGCACTGGTCCCCTCCAACGCGATTCCTGGCGTGATGCGACTATATCACGTTGGTCTACTATTTTGACCATCCAAACATGTTTGAAACATCATTCAAAAAATCCAAAACTTCCCCAAGACACGCCCTTAATACCCCCTGAACATGAATCAACTAAAAAATCTACATCTCGGGATCGGAAAGATTAATTTAAAAATTATTGAAGTTTAGGAGCTTAAATATGGCTAAGTCTTTTAACACTTAGAAAAAATTTCAGCTTGCAAGTTCTCTATGCATGCTACTAAGAGTGGTATCAAGTAGAGAATGATATGGGGTGTTACACTGATAGTAGAAAAGATTAAAAAAAATGGCTTAAATAGAAATAGATAAAATATTTTGAACTTTTTAAACTTAACATAAATAAGAAAATAAATTTATCGATGAAAAATATGAAAATTTATATTAATTATTCTTTCAGGAATAGTCAGGTGAAAACACAAGTTTAAAAACTAAATTAAGTTTTAGCCTTAAAAGAATGAACTCATGAAAAATAAGAAACAAAGGAACGAGTATTGATCTTATCAGTGTCGAAATTAAAATTTTTACTAACCAATGTCAAATATAAGAAAGTAAATTCATGAAGAAACAAAATCTGGGACTACGTCCTGATGCCTGCTAGTTGATTTTTATTTGTGTTGTACTATAATTCTCACTTTGGTAATAAGATGGTCCCTAACTATTCAAAAGAAAAAAATCACAAATACGTCGATGGATCTCTCTCTCTCTCTCTCTCTCTCTCTCTCTATATATATATATATATATATATATATATATATATGGTATTAAACGTTTCATACATTTCATGGACTCTTGCGGCTTTTAGGAATACAACAGATAGGAATAATAAGAGACCAAAAAGACTAATTTCACAGTGTAATTTTTCAATAAAGTGGTATTGATTGACATACGTCAAGTATATGTGGTTCCGCCACTACATAATATAAATCTCAATATCCACTTTTTAGTGGACAGTATAAATAATATTCATATTTGATCAATTTTTAAATGGCCAGTATGCAATCCATATTTAATAGGGTCAGGCTGAATGGTTGTACTTATTTGAAAAAATTAAACAAAATGTTCATTGGATTAAAATTTCTTACCCAAACTAATTCAATTATACTTGTTATCAAAAATGGCCATTCAACTACTTTTCTTACAAACAAAGTGCATTTCGGTGGTAATATTCTGCCTACTCTTTGTCACTCATATATATTTCATGAAATTACAAATTTTGACTTCAACTGAAGAGATAACTTTTTTTCCTTTGGGGGTAATTAGATTTGTTGAACATTGATCAGCTTCCCTTTGCCTTGTGAATTTAGAGCATAACTTTCAATCAAGGATTTCAAATTTCAATTTTGCTGTCGGTCTTCAAAGAAAACGAAAGAAAAAAATGTGAATAGTTCTTAAAACTCAAACTGTCACAAACGCAAATCATTTGGGAATAATACAGCAAAAGAATCAAGACATTGATAAGATCTCACATAAAATTTTTTTAGTTGTTCATGTCATGACCTAAATTAAGGATCATGCGGGCACCTGCCCAATCTATCTTAGATTGAGAATTCTTAGCATCCAACCATTCAAATGTTATGGAAGAATAAAGAAGTGTCAAATATACACAATTATATAAACCTTATGTTTAAAACACATTAATTACATTGATACACTGTGAAAATAAATTAAACAATTTTTTAGAATTCAGTCTAAATCAAAACAAGAGTATTAAATAATTGAAAGAATGACTCAAGACACAGTACCTCTGTAAGAACAAAACGACAAGAGTTGTTGAAGAATAATCGTTGTTGCACCTATATAAACTTCAAATGACCTGCAATATGGCTATATTGACAAATGGAGATATAGAAAGTGTAGTATCAGTACAACCACACATACTGGTAGGTATCATTGGCAACAAAGCAAACAAGAAGAAATCTTGACAAGTATACATGCTTAATAAATGAGCATACTTAACTTCCTTCAACTTCCAACCTTATTGCCTTTTTTTTATTTAAACAATATTAATTTATCCTTAGAGCATGACTAACTAATTATATTATATGAATTAATCTAACCCTCAATTCTTACACTTAGCGACTCTATATACTTCTCTGCCCCTTCCTCCACTCTCTCTCTCTCATTAGTTTTATTTTATGACAATCCTCACTCCTTATTATACTATCATTAATCATCAAAATTGTAACTATCAAGACAATTACCATCCTCACAACTTTGCGACAAGAGACGCTATAATACACATCAAGTTTATAACTCTACATAAAAAAGAGTAATATTTATACATAATTTAGAACGTACCTTATATTCACACCTTGCTACAATATCCAATCACACCCATAAATATAACCAGTCTACTTAAGAAATCATAGTATCTCATTAAATAATTGATTCACATGAGAAACCATGATATATTATTAACATAACTTGGTTGTCTACAAAAGGAACCACAATCTCATCAAATAATTAGTCCACACAAGAAACCATGATATGCCATCAATATAACTCGGTCCACTCAAGGAACCATCAATTACACATGAATATAAAAGTATATTTAAATGCATATGAATGAATGTATGAATGCAAGATGTGTGCATCATCTCTTTCTCTTCTCAGTCTCATCAACATTATTCTCAATATCATGAACATCACGATTTAATATTAACATCATTATCATAAACAATATCATAAATATCATGGTCTCAATACATCATCATCATCATCTTCATCAACTCATCATCACCAATATTTATGAATATGTAAATGCAGAAAACATAGTCAGTAATGATAAGTAATGCCTGAAAGCGAATTGTAAAAATTTATGTGAAATAAAATGTAACCAACAACGATCAAAATAGAACTTACCATAAATAAAAATCAAGTAAATGCAGTCAATACTCACAAATTTAATATCGAGATAATAATGAATATCCACTAACATATGAAATCACAATTAGTATTCCCCAAGGTCAATCACCACATATTCAATCGAGCATTATCAATCTAAATCATCAATCATTATAGGTATGATGAACAATAAATCTAGTATCCATTTAGGAATTCACATTCCACTAGGGTTAATATTTACACTCTAAATCATCATTTTATTTCATTCACCAATCTAATTTCTGTTCATATTGAAATCGGCAAATCCAGTTACTAACTAGTAACCCTTACACTCAAGTCATCACTAAATTCAAGACACTATACCCTTTATCTATTTATTCAATCAACCGATTACATTGAACATATGATTCTTACTAGAGTCATCCACTTTTACACATCTTACTTTGTAACACTTATCTAAATTTGATTTTTGGTTCTTAAGTTATATCATCACCTCTTTTTGTCATAATCAATCCTCCTAACTATCTTCGACCAGGAATATCCATACTTTGAATATCCACAGTATCAGGTTCACCATTTTAAAGGCTATCGATTATCAGGTCACCTAATCTTTCTATTATTATTTACATTTATATGTCAAACTCTATGAATCACCAAGTAAGTAATGCAATTACAAATACCCATCAAGGAGATCATATAAAATATAGTAACATACAATTATATTACTATTACACCATTTATATGTTTTATCTATCATAACTCTATACTCGTAGACCTTGATATGAAATATCACATCAACTATAGTTATTAAATGAATCCAATTCAATTCTACTATGTGGTAAACTATAACCTACCTCGATCGAAGATCTTGGAACAAGCAAGCCACAACAAGATTGTTCTTTACTTTCTTTCATCCCTCCAATATCCAATAATCTAGAAATCAAATAATTATAAAAGTAATTAATCAATTACTCTTTGAATAACTACTTTTGGCATTCAACCAACTAATTCTATCCTTATTCATGGTCTAAAACATTATCCAAGGGTCAATAATCCATTAAATGGCTCTATCATATTCAATCTATCTTCTTTACTAAAGTTTCAAAGCTTAAGGTTTCATTTTTGTAAAATTCAAGGTTCCCAAAAATCAAATTTCATGTTTTAGAATCACTAGTTCATGTTAGGAATCATTAATTCATAATTTAAAAAATAACTCTAGGTGTTATTATCCCAACCATAGGTTTTTTCCAAAATAATATGAACTTGGGGTTCAAATCCCCAAGAATTCCACAAATGAAGATCGTTTTAGTGATTCTAGAATGTTAAAGAATTGAAATACGAATAATATGACAAAAGAAACTTGCCCTGATGAAGAAATTTCACCCATCAAGTTGGAAAACCATCCTCTGAGGATTTTGGAATGAAGTTTTTGAGTTAAAAATGAAAATCCATCAAAACTAAGGTTATAAACTACCCAGTTACCACTGCAATGATTAGATTACCAGTGCATCGGTTAACTTTTCAGATTATATACTGTTCAGTAAAACAATCATAACTCTTTACTATGAAGGTGGTTAACAAATGGTCAAATGTGTTGGAAAGAAGACTCAAAGATCTTCATCTTGTTGGTATTTGAACCCATAACAATTTTATATTTAAGGAGATATGCTATTTTAAAGTTGACCCTAGTTTAAACTTAGCTTGAAACTCAATTGGTAAGAGCACTTCCGATTTAACATTGTGCTAGAGGTACTGTATGATCTTAGTACATGTCCAATACACCCCCATACTAAAAATTGGTTGCTATAACTTATGATGAATAAGGTTCTTATTCCTTTACCATAGATAATGTCAATAAAGGCACACATCGTTATAGTTTAGAGGAATACTTGAGCTGATGTTCATTGAAATCTGTCATTGAAGAGTTTCAAATCAAATTTTAAAATTGACCTATGAAAAACATGAATTATTTTGAATGAATAAAATATCAAAAAGATTTGAAACATCAAGATTAAAATATCGTTTCTAAAACGTGAGACTGTTTAGAGAAAATTTTGATTGGTCGGGACTGAAAAAATTCAGCTCACTGAGGAAGATGACTTTGTAATGTATAAATATTTTATAAATGATGTATGTGAATGCGTTTAAATCTCTGATACATACATACATTAACTCCCCTATATACACACACACACATATACTAGTTAGGTATATGCGCCTCACGTGTGTACCTCACTTTAATGAGTTTAAAAGCTACACTAAATTTGATATATATTTGAATAATAAAAATGAATACAACATCTTTTGAACATGTAAAGATGGAGAATTTATTTAATTAATTATATAGTAGTCGTAATATCTAAGATACAAATAAGGTAGTTAAAATGTGAAATACATAGACATCCCTTATATATGCCGCTAAATTTTATTTCTAAAATAATTTTATATTTACTCTCATGTGTATATTAAATTTTTAAGTTAACCGTATACTTAGATTTATAGTTTCATTGAAAAATTTTAAAAAATTATCATGTTTGTATTGTACTTTCAACAAGTACGTGCGTAATAGAAGATTAAATATATTTTAGCATGCGACAAAAGTAGTAACATTCGTGAATATTTGAATAGGTAATACTTTTGGATTATAGGTAAAAAATCCTAAGTTAATTCTAACTGATGACTTTTGGCTCCTAACTTGTGATTTATTTTTGCCTTTTTTACCTTAATACTTCGAAAATGCTTACAAAATTATTTGACTTAAAAACACTTAAAATGAGTCAATCCAAGTTTGCCCTTAGTATATAAAGACCTAAGATAGTCATGTTAAAAAATTTATTTTTCAATATTAAATTTAATGCAATACTATATCATATGCAAATAATATATACCATTATACCATGAATAAAAAGTAAAAGAAACTGTAATTAGTAAGATAAATATCACTGTGCTCGAAGATGATGATACTACAATAAATAATATTAAAAAATCAACAAATTTTTAGTATTCTTTCTTACTTATAAACCAACCACTAATAAATGTTCAGTACTCTTTTCTCAATTATTATTAATAGTAGTATTATTTTGTTTCTCCCAATATATTATTAATAGTAGTATTGATTTGTTGCTCTTGTTCTAATGGTCCGTTGATAAACAGATGCGGATCTAGAATTCTAAGTTTGTGGATTTCTTGGGCAAAATAAAAATCCAAAAAAGAAGTGAGTAATGGGGGTTAGAAGTAATAGTGATTTAGCAAGCACCTTCTTTGCCACTAGGCCAATATCACATTTCATATATATATATATATATATATATATATATTTAATAAATTTCTTAATAAAAATACAAGATTCGCACGAAAATTATTGGATCCCAGAAACCCCCACGTAACCCCTTAAATATGCCACTGTTGACAAATGAGCTCATTGCAATCAGAAACTAAATCCTTTTTCATAATTTTTTGGCAAAAAAAAAAAAAATTTCATGCCACTACTCAAAAATAAAATAATGTCAAGTTAGCTACCAAAATCCTTCAACTCATGTCATTGTTAATTTTTCAAATCACGATAGTATTTAAAGAGATCAAACTTAGTTAAGTAGAATTAAATTTTCTAACTACTGATGAGTGATGAATTTACCACTCATTGACATCCAAATTTGTGCACATTACTATGGTTAAAGTGTATAAATGATACGAATTTTCCACTAGAATGCACTGTTTTCCATGATTTGTAGGTTTACAGGTAATTGAAAAAAAATAAGTGAAAAGAGCTGAAAAGAGAACAAAAAGGGCCAAGTTAGTGCAAAAGCTACAAGATCCTAAACTAGGAGTGACCTTCAATTACCGCGATCGTGGTCTGAGGGTCGCGATTGCGACAAGTCAAGGTCCAGTCAAGCTGTGGCAATCGCGAGGGGATTTTCGCGATCACAGGAGTCGTGATTGTGATCAGACAATGGTGATCGCGATGATGTGGATAGATGCCTAGGGACAGATTTGTAATTTCTAGTAGATGAACCCAATTCTCTAAAGGGAAAACCCCTTACACTTTTACTCATCTCCTAACTAGATTTTAATTTTTGGTGTAGATAAAAACTCTACGTTTTTGGGAAAAATAATTGTAGCTAATTTTTCAAGAGATTTTGGTTGCGAATTGGGATTGAAGTTTGAGAATTATTCTGGTTTGTTATCAATGGAAGCATCGGATGTTCACTTGGGTATATTTTTTTTCTCTAATCTGATGAGTAGCTAAATATCTATCTTAGGGTTATGTTGGAATAGGGTGTAAATGTGTGTGAGTCTTGATTGTTAGTGTAGATTCCTGGTTGATGATGTTGGGTTTCACTAATACTTGATAGTTAAAATTGGAAATTATGGATGAAAACCCCAATTTTCCCAAATCCCATATAATCCTTGAAAGAGGAATGCGAGTATTCCTTAGATCCCATATCATCATTGAAAGAGGGATGCGGGTGACAAGTATTTGTGGATAATAAATTAGATGTTAGCTTATTCCTTTACATTGTCTTAGAAATAAGGATGGATTGTGAATTTTCTATAACTTGGGTATTATCCTAGATATGGGATGCCCAATTAAGGTTTTGGGTTGATTTGTTTGCCGCTCCCATGAAGTATTTGAAATAATCTATGGGTGATACTTTGGTGTTTTGTTGAAAGACAAACACCAAAACCCCTAACCTAGCCTACACATATTTTCATCAATTAGAATTTGAATTTGATTATCATGTATCCATACACTATTTGTGAAATTCAAGATGGGGGAGGGGTGAATTGAAAATTTCCAGTGAGTCGACTATTCGCTCCTCACAGTCGACTCTCCTGCAGATCAGTACACTTTACAAAATAGATTAGGTTTAAAATAGTCAAGTAAGTAAATAATCAAATTTAAAGTAAATAAACAAAGATTTATCCTGGCTCGGCACACCAATGTGGTACCTACTTTCAGTCCCCTTAGGTTTCAACGTTTCCTTAGATCGTTCAATATCGGGCTCGAGTACAGTGATGAGAAACAAGTTTCGAAGACTTATTTTGTTATTAAAATCTGACACAACTTTAATTTATGTTACAAAGTTGGCTCGATCCTACTCTTTATACAACAATTGTAAACTAAGAGTTACAAAGCTTTGTGAGACTAAGATTGAGACACATTGAGATTTTTCTTGAAGTTGCGTAACCTTTGTCTATCTTTAGTCTTCTTTTTTATAAGCTTCAGCTGCTACTCATCATAAGAAAATCCAAGAGGTTCTTCTTAATCAAGGATTTTGGGGGGTGATTTTTTGATTGAGGGATTGCACCGTAGAGTATGTTCATGTCAGATATGTCCATACGTGGTGCATCCTTCATAGCCGTATATATCCATATCAGATATGTCTATGTAGGAAGTGTGATCTTATTCTTTCCTTTGTAATAATATTGATTGATTTATTTTCTAGCAATCTGGGAAGTTGATGGTCCGTGATGAATCCTACTTTAATCTTGGTGTGATGTTCTTTCCTTCCGCCTTTGATCCATTTACAATAAGTCAATGCTACTTTAATCTTGGTGTGATGTTCTTTCCTTCTTCCTTGATTTGTTTTCCATAAGTCTTGGAAGTTGGTGATTTGATTGATTCTCTTTTTCTTGCTTCCTTTTTTGAATCTTCTGATTGATTCTTCAAAGATATTTTCAATCTTCAGCATATCTCCTTGCCTTGTGTCCATCAATGGAGATCCTTGAATATCCTGTCGATTTTTAATTATTAGTTTTTCATTATTAAAACATAATAGTAAGAGTCTAACAATCTCCCCCTTTTTGGTAATGATAAATAAATATAAACGTTAGTTGACTTCCCTATCGCAGTAGTCGATGCGTTTCCCTGGACTTGTAAATAATTCTGCTATTTCAGACTTCATGAGCATTGTTCAACTCACGCTCATTGATAGTCGACTTGCTCCCCATAACTTGTATACATATGTGATGTTCATGTCTTCTTTCTCTTTTGGCATAATAAAAAATCAGAGCAACAAAAGAAAGACAGTAGATAAATAGCATAGATAGGAACTATTTACTAACAAGTTCTAGGCAAAAACAAGAAGTGTAGCAGATAGTGTAATAATATATCATCATACAACCCAGTCAGACAAGGGACAGGATCCCCCTTTGAATTAAAAAAAATCATCATTCACCGCTTCTTTAGGAAGTAGGTCAGGGTATCGTGCATAATGTGGAAAAAAGTATTATACAATTTTTCAACGTTCTTGAAAAAGGAGAAGTAGGAATTCTGAACTAAAATGGCTAGATCATTGTTGGAGGAGTGGACTTGGGTCTTGAGTAAATCCATACAGGTGAACACTCTAGTAAATAACTTAATACCCTCTTATTTGAACCCTTCCAGAACTAATTGGACCATGTCTATGTCTGTACTGGTGCTTTTTCATAGGTTGAGAAGTTTGGAAGTTGATTTCTGTAGCAACATAACACTCTCTTCGATGACTTTGAAGTGATCCTTAATTTCCTCTAGTTCCTTTAGGATAACAGTCATGGGGTTATAAACAGTTTTGCTTACTTTAGGAATTTCGAACTTTGTCCGGGCAGACTCTTTCTTGCACCCTTCATCTTCAACCAATACATAGCCCATACTTGTAAAGGTTTTGGAATCATATGTAGCAACAACTTCCATTGGAGAGTAAGCAGAGAGATCAATTGAGTAGAACAGAAGAATTCGAGTAATAAGTAGACCATATGGAAAACTGGTTGAGGTATGAATGTCTGCTACATTCTCGAGCATGTACTCACAGATCTAGGTTGCTCTATTGATTTTGATATTCTTAACCAGACAATACAATACAAAAAACATCACGACCAGTAATATTGCTGATAGATCCTTTGCGGGGATCAATATAGTAGCAATTATGTGTGCGATGATATGAAACTTGAACCATAGGGACAGGAGATCAAAATTGGTCGAAACAGAGTTAGGGTCAGAGAGGACTCTTTTGGCTTCCTCAAAACTAACCTCAAAACCATCGGGCCAGTTACCATTCATAAAGTCGACTTCACCAGAGAACTTTGTAACAAGGTATTTTCGAACAAAAAATCTTTGGTGAGAGTAATGATGACTTCCTTTGGAAGACTAATTTTTTTTGGTAAAAAATCTGATGAGAAAATTTTGAAAAAATAAAAGAAGTATTTTTGTCCAAAAATAAAACTCATAATTCATTAATGCTAAGAATAACAAGTCTCTTTCTAAGGTAACAAAATTTGTCTTCTAACAAGGGTTTTGTAAAAATATCTGTCAGTTGATTTTCGGAGTAAACAAAGGTTAATGAAAAATCACCATTTTCTGCATGATCCCGAATAAAATAATTCTTAATATTATATGTTTGTCCCTAGAATAATGCACATTATATTTAGATAAACTAATAGCGCTAGTGTTATCACACATTATGGGAACAGATTCAAAAGACAATTTAAAATCAAGTATTTGATGCATAATCCATAGGATTTGAGTACTGTAACTTCTAACAGCTATGTATTCAACTTTAGTTATTGACAGGGCAACTGAGGTTTGCTTCTTACTGTGCCATGAAATTGGGGCATTACAAAGAATTTGACACATTCCACTAGTTTTTTTTCTATCATTTTTATCACTTGCAAAGTCAGTTTCTGAATAGCCAACTAAATTGAAATAGGAAGAACAGGGTTACCATAGTCCATTTAATTGAGTTCCTATAAGGTATCGGATGATCCTCTTGACGGTAGTCAGATGGGACTCTTTAGGAGTTGATTGGAACTTGACACACTTACATACACTGAACATGATGTCGGCTCAATTGTTGGTTAAATAGAGTAGTGATCCTATCATTCCCCTGTACCTTTTATCATCAACATTCTTTCTAGACAAGTCCGAATCAAGGCTTGCAGATAGACTCATTGGAGTTCCATAGGACTTTCTTTTTTTTCATACTAAATTTTCTAATGAGTTCCTTCGTGTACTTAACTTGACTGATGAAAGTACCTTTGGGAGTTTGCTTAATTTATTATCCCAAGAAGAATGTGAGCTTACCCATAAGACTCATTTCAAATTCTCCTTTTATCAAATTAGAAAAATTCTCACACAAAGAGATGTTATAACTACTAAAAATAATGTCATCAACGTAAATTTGCACAGTAAAAAGATTTGAATCAAGCTTTTGTATGAATAGAATTGTATCAAATTTACCTCTTTGAAAATTGTTATTTAGTAAAAAATTACTCAATCTCTCATGCCAAGCCTTTGGAGCTTGTTTGAGACCGTAGAGTGATTTTGACAATTTGAAAATATGGTTTGATACAACGGATTTTCAAAATTTGGGGGTTGTTTTACAAAAACTTCCGCATGATTAAAACCATTTAAGAAGGCTCTTTTGACGTCCATTTGATATAGCTTAAAATATTTGAAAGCAATAAACACTAATAAAATTCGATATGATTCTAAACTTGCCACGGGGATAAAGTTTTTATCATAATAAATACCTTCTTGTTGGGAATAGCTTTGAGCTACAAGTCTTTCTTTATTTCTGATAACATTACCTTATTTATTCAATTTTTTTCTGTAGACCCATCTAGTTTCAATTACTGAGAAGTTCTTGGGTCTTTCAATCGAAGTACAAACTTGGTTTCTTTCAAATTAGTCCAATTATTCTTGCATAGCTTCAACCCATGATTCATCTTTGAGGGACTTATTGGTCTTCTTGGGTTCAATTTGAGATACAAGGGCAATAGACACTTATTTTCTCAATAATGCTCTTGTTCACACCCCTTCAACTGGATTTCCGATGATGAATTCATTTATATAGCATCATGTTTCCACTCTCTTGGAATACTCCTTTTCACTATTTCTACCGTGGAAGTTAACTCTGGAGGGGGTGTAATCAACTTGTCTTGTGATGGCTCAGAGGTTGTGCTAGAATTTTCTCCAAATTGTAGATCACTCACCTGTTATTCATCATTACTCAAACTCATAGGGGGTGATTAGATTCATTAAATATAATATGCATGGATTTTTCAACACATAAATTTCTTTTATTATAAGCTCTGTAAGCATGACTAGTGGGAGAATACCCAAGGAAAATACCTTGGTAACTTCGTGGATCAAATTTTCCTAAGTTATTTTTAACCATTGTTGTTTATAAAGCATTTGCATCCATAAAAATCGAAGTAGCTTATGTTTGGATTCTTTTCTCTCTAGAGTTCATAAGACATTTTTTTTAGAATAGGTCTGATTAGGCATCTGTTGATAATGTGACATGCTGTTCTTACTGCTTTTGCCCAAAAGTGATCAGGGAGATTATTTTCTAACAACCTGGTCTTAATATTTTCTTGGAGAGACCAATTCTTTCGCTCCACTACACCATTTCCCTGAGAAAACTGTGGTGATGAGAAATTTTGAGAGTACCTATTTTGAGTACAGTACTCCTCAAATGCCTTGTTTTTAAATTCTCCTCCATGATCTTTGTGAACATAAGTGATGAGGTATCCATCTTCTCTTTGTACCTTTCTACAACAGATCTCAAAGATTGTGAAAGCCTCATGTTTATGATTGAGAAACATTACCCAAGTAAAACGTGAGTAATCATCAACTATAATGAAAATATATCTCTTTCCACCAATACTTGCAACCTTGGTGGGGCCAAAAAAATCCATGTGCATTATTTGATGAGGTTTGGCAGTAGAGATAATGCCCTCAACTTTGAATGATGTCTGGGTCTGTTTACTCAATTCGCAAGCATTACTGATGTGATCCTTTTCAACCTTGAGTTTTGGCAGACCTTTCATCAATTCCAGTCTGGACAACTTCTCAATGACATACAAAATAGTATGCCTAATATTTCTGTGCCATAACCAGATATTATTATTTTGCATAGTGAGGTAGGTTAAGGTAGAAAAGTCAGGACTATTTAAGACATACATATTATCAATGCGTTCACTGATGAGAGAGATATCTCTTTTGTTCTATTTGATGGAGCAACTTTTAGCTTTGTAGGAGACTCCAAATCTGGCATCACATAGCTGACTGATGCTGAACAAGTTATGCTTAAGGCCGTCTACCAAATATACTTTAGTAAACTCACATAAGGAGCTTAGCTTTACTGAGCCGACTCCGATGATGTTTCCTCTAACGTTTTCATCGAATCTGACTGATCCACCATCTACATTCTTTAAAGAAAAATAATTTCTTTCTTTCCAATCATGTTTCTAGAACATCCTCTATCAATGACCCATATTCCCTTCTTATATCTCTTGTGGACATGTTCCTGCAAAATAAGAGAATTAATTTTTCTTAGGTACCCAAGTGGTCTTGGGTCCTTATGGGTTAGATGTGCTTTCTTTGGGCTTTCATACCCACACACTCTTAGGCTTATTCCTACAACTATAGGATTTATGCCCTCTCTGTCCCTAGATAAAATAGACAGGTCCACAAGAGGAGAAAAGGGTCTTGGATGATTTAAACAATTCTAATGAGAAACTTGTATTATTTTAAAAGAGTTTGATCTCACAAAACTGTGGCTTGGTGATTTTTAATGCTATTTAATTGTACTTTTACATCATCAACCTCTACATAATGTAAGTCAATTTTAATTTGACATACTTCGATTTCTATCTAATAGTTTCTTTATTCCTCTTCGAGTTTTCATTTAAATCGAGCTTCGCAACCTTTTTTCTCTTGAGCAAGTTTGTTATATTCATATATAATTTTTTAAAGCTCATCAGTTATCACATCTAAATTAGATTTAAGAATATTACAATTATGACAGTCGTGTGGTCTTACCTTGCTAGATCACCTATTTCCATGAAACACATATTGGTGGATTTTATTTTTTCTTCAGTTTCATCTTCATCACTCCAGGCTCTAAAATTTTGATTCTTCTTGGATGATCTTCTTCTTAATTTTGGCTAGTTTTTTTTGAGGTGTCCATGTTTTACATAGTGATAATAACGACTATCATTTCTAGTGAAGTCATTATTTTTGGCTCCTTGAGATTTTTTTTGTCTCTGTCTCATGGTCTGCCTTACTCCATGGTTAATGAGGTCTATTCCTTCACTAGTGGCATCTTCCAATATGTTTTCTTCTTTATTTGGTGTAGCATTGAAGGCTACTGGTTTATTATTTTCCTCTTTATGGTACCTGTTGATATAATTTCATTCATATACAATGAAGTTACCTCATAGTTCATCATATGTCATGTTGTGAAGATCTCCATCTTCCAGAATGGCAACCTTAGTTTCCCAAATTTTTAGGAGACTTCGAACCAACTTCTATACTTGTAGGCTATGTGAATATATCATCCCCAATGATTTAAATTCATATACGATCTTGCTGAATCTGGAAAACTTATTTCAATATTCTCATTCTCTTCCATTTTGAACAACTTGTATTCATTGACCAAGGTAGCAATTTTTGATTTTTTGACCATGGTGGTTCCTTCATATGTCACCTCCAATTTGTCCCACATCCCTTTCACAGTTTCGTAGGTTGATATCTTATCATATTTTTCTCCACTAGCTGCACAAAAAAGTAACTTATGGCTCGTGCTTTAGTTTGAATTACCTCTTGTTGTTCGTTGCTGATCTCAAAGATTTTAAGGTCTTCTACATTAGCACTGCTCGATTCTTTGTCTCTATCCTTTTTCTTGTCTTTGAATCCTAGGACCGTCTTTGGTCCCTTCTTAATAACAATCTCTGCTTGGAAGTTATTTGATTGGACAAAGATTCTGAATCTGTTCTTCCAGTAAGAGTAGTATTGTCCATTAAAGTATGGTGGTCTTGTGGAAGAGTGACCAACTTGAAGAAGAGCATCAAGAATCTGATATTTTGCCATTTGATCTTTGCTCACGTGAGGTTAAGCAACACTGTTGGTGAGACCTGCTCTGATACCAATTAAAATTCAAGAAGGGGGGGTGAATTGAAAATTTCTTGTGAGTTGACTATTGGCTCCTTACAGTCGACTCTCCTGCAGATCAATCCACTTTACAAAAAAGATTAGTTTTGAAATAATCAAGCAAGTAAATAATCAAATTTAAAGTAAATACATAGAGATTTATCCTGGTTTGTAACACTAATGTGGTGCCTACTTCCAGTCCCCTTGAGTTTCAATGTTTTCTTAGATTGTTCAATATTGGGCTCGAGTACAATGATGAAAAACAATTTCCAAAGACTTATTTTTTTCTTTAGATATTGTGAAATAGCTTCCGTTTGTAATACAAAGTTTACTCAATCCTACTTTTTATACAACAATTATAAACTAAGAGTTACAAAGCTTTGTGAGACTAAGATTGAGACATTTGAGTTTTTTCTTGAAGTTGCATGAAATTTGTCTATCTTTAGTCTTCTTCCTTTATAGGATTCAGCTGCTACTCGTTATAAGGAAACACAAGAGATTTTTTCTCAATTAAGAATTTTGGAGGTGATTTCATGATTGAGGGATTGCACCGTAGAGTATGTCCAAATCAGATATGTCCATACTTGGTGCATCATTTACAGTCATACATGTCCATATCAGATATGTCCATATAGAGGGTGTGATCTTCTTGTTTCCTTTGTAATAATCTTGATTGATTTATTTGCTAAAAATCTGAAAAGTTGATGGTTCGTGATGAATGCTACTTTAATCTTGGTGTGATGTTCTTTTCTTCCGCCTTTGATTCGTTTGCCTTAAGTCTGGGAAGTTGGTGATTTAATTGATTAACTTTCCTTGCTTCTCTTTTGGATCTTCTAATTGATTCTTCACAGATATTTTCAACCTTTAGCATATCTCCTTGCCTTGTGTGCATCAGTGGAGATCCTTGAATATCCCGCAGATTTTCAATCCTTAGTTTGTCATTATTAAAACATAATATTAGGAGGCTAGCAGTTTGCCCCTAGGAAAACATAATCCCAGGATTATTCTCTTATTGAAATTTAATCTAAAATTTTTGCTCTCATTTAGTAGTCCAAAGTAACTTTGTTCAAACAACTTTTAAATCATACCCCCAAATATTTGTATCCTAGGTTTGACTCTAGCAAACAACTTTCATTTCGAACTTACTCAAGAACCATTCACATTGTTCTTTGTGGATTCGACCCCGACTCAAAGTTGGATAATTACATTCACAACAACCACCTTGCACTTAATTTGATGTGTAAGTTGAGTGTTTGTTATCAGCCACCATAAAGAATGATGGACAACAAAATTAGTTTCTTCAAAATAAGCTATTGAAGATTCCAAAGTGTACCTCCTAAGATACCACTATACTCTCATTGATAAAACAATTAATGTTACAAAACATCATAACTTTGTGATTGAAATTAGTTTTTGTTAGCACGGCAAAGCAAAATAACATTGTATCGTATGAAAGTTAATTTTTTAAAAAATCCTAAACGACGATAATAAAGATAAATTATAAAAAATTCATAACATGTTGAATTGATTTAATCAATTGACCTACAATATGATTGATTAAAAAAAGAATAATCTCCCTATAAATAACACTTCAGGATTACCCATAATCAGCACTAAACTATCATTATCACCTATTTATTCGCATTACCTCTTTCATTACCTTTATTTATAGAATCAACCCAGTAATTATTTATGATTTAGACAAAATTCTCCGCCTAACAACCAAAAACTCTCTTATAACATTAAAGAATAATAACTAGTCAATGGGGTAATTCACGATTACAAGTATAAATGAAAAAAGTCGACCAACTTATAGAAAGTAATCACGGAGTTTCAGTTTTGCAAGTACACGTCATACAATCAATCTCAAGAAAACAATCAAGCAGAAAATACAATCAACTCACATCTCAATAAAGCACAGAAGAAAACTCAAGTCTCATTAGGAAACCATATATATCCTCTTGGAGAGAGATTAATTCAACTATTGAAAATTTGGGATCATTTCTATGGGATTATTCACTGTATTCATCACTTTAGATAACTCCATTAACAGTTCCTTCATTATTATTATTACCATGTCGGATCGTTGCACCCTACCAATCATGTCTCATAGCAATATCAAAATTTAACATCGGCAATATTTTTTGAGAAATTACTAAAGTAGCAATATCAAAATTTAACGTTGGTCACATTGCTTGAAAATTATTAAGGTAGCAATATCAAAATTTAACGTAGGCCAACTTGCTATTCACAATCTTTTCACTTTTTAATTTTTATTAAATATTCATCTTTCACATTATACCTTTATTGAGGTATATCACAAGCCTTCATTACTGAAGATATTTTTTTCAATCACATTATCATTACAGAACAAAATATTTTATTTATCAGCATTTTGGGCCTCTCACGGGCATTATTTCAACAATTCATCTTGATCATCAACAAGACATTTATGGCATCAATTCAAGGGGTTATCGTTATCAAACAAGCCTTAGATAGACATAATTCAATACATCATCATTATCACCAATTTAGTCATCATGAGCATCCAATATATAAAGTATATTAATCAATACAAAAGCAAGAATATCATAAAATAAATTAAATAGTTTAACACTTAAGTATACAAGTCAATATTGAAGTTTTGATTAATCATTAATTATTAAAATTTCACTACCTTCTTAAATACCACAACTTGGATTCAAACATCACAACCTAAAACTAACACATTCAAGCATATCATTATCATCTACCGCTTTTTACATGATATAATTCTCACAATGATTCAAGTCATTTATCCCTTAAATATTATCATGATCATCAATATTCGTCCCGAGCATAATTTTTCTTATCACATTATTGCACTTATATACAACTTAATGCCTTTGTAGCACAACTAGTTTCATCACTAGAATAACTCAATGATATCACACTTGCACACTTTATCCACAATAATTTCCTTCCTAGAACATCACATAGTATCATGAAAGTAACACATAAACAATCGAGAAGATAGTTTTTTTAGGATTAACACAAGTTTAGATATTTTTATCTACCTCAACTCCATGCCTGCAGGCCTTGACATGCTTTCTCCTATAGATTCTACATTATGAAAAGATAACGTGACACAAATTTCTACTCATTAATCTGACCTACATGGACTCCAAGATTTTGGAAGAAACAAGCTGTAACATCGATGCTCTTTCCTTCCATCGTGCATTGGAATAATCAATCATCTAAAAATCAAGCAACAGTAAGAGTAATTAAACAATTACACTTCAAACAAATATCATCGAGATGCAAATCCACTAATTATACCCTTAGTTAAAGGTTTATACCATCCTCCAAGTCAACTAATCATTAACCAGTTCTTTCAATCATTAACCAGTATGGGTAATGAGATAGAAAAGCTAAAGACTAATGAAGATAAACTGAAGTCTATAGCTACAAATCAGCTAACTCAGCAGTGTGCAGAGCTATGTCGATCGGAAGACATTAAAAATCCAGAGCTAGAAGGAGACGTTGGGACACTCCATAAAACCCATAACATTTATCAATCTACTTCTGCAGGTACAAGCAAAGGAGTTAATAGGCCAAGATACCAAAATGCAATTATGAACAAAATATTTGAAAAACCATTTACCCCAAAAACCCAAAAAGACCATTTATTCATACCCCCACAAGTTAACACATACCGAGATAGCCTAAACCAAGACAAAAAAGTATACAACTACACCGCCCAAAAATACATAGAAAATATATACAGAGTACAAACCTTTTTAAACCATAACCCCAGAGCTACAGACATCAAAGAACCAAATACCAATTATATAACCCAAAAACTACAAGGATACAATAAACTAATCGCACTACCCAAAACTAACCCAAGCCTAGTTAAAACCTGTTTTGACTATGGACTACTAAATACCATATATACCCACGACGGAGAAGAGCTAACAGCTATGGAGGAATTATACAAGATATTCACTACCTATAAAAGAATAACAAAGGGAAATTTATTTTATATAAAGTGCTATACTGCACCAGCAGAGATATTATATGATGAAATAAAACCAGTTATACAAGTCGTAAAGATAGGACTAACAAGAGATATGATAATTCCAGAAGATATTTCGCAACAACCGGAGATACCTAGAATTGAGATACCAGATTTTTATGCAAATAAAAGACTTATTGGACTAGCTACGATCATTCAAGAACTAGCAAATAATTTCATGAACGGAAACCCAATATGGAGCTACTATTCAAGAGATCATCAAATGATATATTCAAATTCAAAAGAGCTACGCCAAGCAGATATGGAAGACGTAAGACAATGGATAATGACGCTACTTAACCCAGAAAAACAATCTACCGCGAGAGCAATAAAAAAGGGATTTATTTCAGAAGGACTGCTAACAAGATATTGTAAAATAATTGGACATAAATATCCAGACCACCAATGTTCGAGGTGCAATGGAGAAGATAATATTATTCCAGAGGTACATCTAGAATAAAGAAATGCCAGCTGGAAAGATAGGAGAGCAATAATGGAGCAGATACAGAACAATAATGAAGCAGATACGACAAAATCAATGGAGACAAGATATTGTACAAAAATAGAATTATTGTATATTATGTAACAAAAGTCTTTGATTGAATAGTACATTAATTAATTTGTTAGACTTTTACGTAGGAAAGATAGGCATGTAAGCCACTTTTGTTGACTTTTTTTCTTTAGTTTTAGAAATTAGAAACATGTGATTGTAAAGACTTAGTGATTGTAAAGACTTTTTCGTTCTGTATATAACAAAGGCAGAAGGCATTGCAAAGGCAAGCCTTCATGCGTTGAAGCATTCTCACTCTTTTCAATCCACAAAAAATATTTTACTCAGATAATTAGATAAACATACTCCAATGGAAAAAGCTATGGAACAACAAAACTCAGAAATAACAAAGCTACCGGAACAGGTATATCTATTTATAATTATGAATAGCTAATTTCATAATTCCCAACAATCATGATATGATAAAATAAATTCATATTAGTTACTTTATAGTAGAATTATTCGAAGAATAATATGTTAAGAAGTTTATTAACAAAGAGGAAACGGAGAAATATCCCTAAGGACTATGCCATCCTAAAGGTGAAACCAATGAGGCAAGAAGCCGTGGCGGGGAGTAACCAGAGTAGAGGAGCTGTTTAAGGGAAAGAGTATCCAAACTACCATGTTAATAGTGACGGAAGAACATATTATTTAAGAATAATCTAGTATATAGTAAGCTAATGTGACCATATTTTGTTGTGTACATGATTGAAGGGAATATTTTGAAAAAAGCAATTTTATGAAAAATGAATGATAATATATCTGATGTGATGGTAGATAAATTTAAGATACTTATTTTGTATGCACTTAGAAATATAAAAGTAGCAGATATAAGAAAAATAATATTAGAAAAAGCTTTTGGTAAATATTACATGACTAGAATAAATTATATACCACAACTACCTAACTACTCTTACAAATATTTAAGATGATAAGTTACATAAAATTTTTAGAAAAAGATATAAAAAATATGCAAAAACTACTAAGGTTAAAACAAACCTACTAAATCTATTTAATCTACTAAATCCGCACACCCCCCCTATAAATGGTATTAGAGATCAGCAATTTAAAAAGTACGGAAGAGATATATATTAGAGTTAGAAAGTACATATTAGAGTCAAAATTAGATTTAGAGTTAAAAAATCTACCTACAAAAATATTAAATTAATTATGCGAAGACCATTTAAAAATAGAGAAACTTTTAGAAAAATTAAAGAATCGTTAATTAGCAATTATTCAGAATATATAAGTCTAAATAAAACAAAAGAAAATCCACAAAAACTAGCCTACTTAATTACATTAATATCTAGTATTGAATCAAAATTAATAACACATTTAAAATCTAGAAGAATGAAATATTAGAGTCAAAATTAGATTTAGAGTTAAGAAATCTACCTACAAAAATATTAAATTAATTATGCGAAGACCATTTAAAAATAGAGAAACTTTTAGAAAAATTAAAGAATCGTTAATTAGCAATTATTCAGAATATATAAGTCTTAAAGCACTTTAGATCAGGATTTCATCATTTTGAGATAGTTTATGACTTAAGTTCTTTCAAATTGAGTTGGGTAGTTTATAAATAAGTAAAATATGCTATGAGTTGGGGAAAATATTTATTGGGTTTGTAATTCGAGATTATTTTTAATATTGTGTGCTCGTGTGTGGACTTAATATTCTGTTATAATTGACTTGTGATATCTGATATTGAGTGTTGCCTATGTGAGGGATTTAATTGACATTTTAGCCTTATTTGTGCATTATAATGCTTGTTATTCTATATATGATGGCCGTGTGTGGACTTAATTGCTAATATAGGCCTTATTTGAGCATTGGTTTCTATTGTCATGATAAAAATACTTACATTAGGAGTTGATATCATATTAATGATGTTTTTCATGTATATTTATTTTGATGATGCCTATTTGGAGTTGATGACCATGAATTATGGACATATTGATTTAATTTTGGGCTCATTTGCATGTATATAAATGTTGGATGGATTGGATATCGTCATATTGAATTTATTATGAGTATAACTTCCTTAATCTTAAAATAAACATTCAAAAGATGTTAGTACCATTGATATATATATCTATTTGTTCTATTTTATGTGTACCTATATATAAATATTGTTAGTAGAGGTAGTGAGAGCTACTGTCTGGGACTTTCTGCTTGTAGGTGATATGCTTATAGTATATTTTACTTATCTTATTTTCTTCTTTATTCAGTTAGCCAATGATACTTACTAAGTATAAGTGGATCGTACTCACTCCCACTATGCTCTTTTTGTGCAGATCCTATTATGAATACTCATTGTGACAGCTGATTCATGTTTTTTTGAATATTGTGATCGAGGTATTATAATTCTCTAAGGATCAGAGTAGACTATCAGACATCCTCTTACCTTATTTTGTTTTTACTTATTTTTGGAGACAGACTTTGAATCATTCTTATATTCAGAAGACGTATTAGATGCTCAACACTTTGACACCACTTTTTGGAGTCTTTATGTTATGTTATTCATATTTTCATTTTGTTTATAACTTTTGTTGGTTTGAATTTGTCCTACACATTTCGCCTTAATCTTTTTCATACTTTCTTTATCATTTTGAGTGATTTACTTACTTATCAAGGTTGGGTTGCTATAGCGGCCATCATGACCTAGTTTTTGGGTCATAACAAATGGGTATCTGAGTCAGGTTCATCGGTCTCATAAGTGTAAGAGCAGGATTTTGAGTAGAATCTCGCATATTGGTATATAGACGACTATATCTATCTTTTAAAGTCTATAAGATGTCTTTAGAAAAAAACTTCTATATTTTGATTCCTTATCGTGCAGGTTATTCATGCCCTATGTGTTCAAAGTTGTACTCCATTCTTTTCTGAATGGATGGCGAGACTAGATCTCATGATGCTAGGGATATTGAGACATCACCCTAGGATGAAGACCAGATTTAACGACCTGAAAATATGATAAAATATGTGAAATATGTATTTTTGTGTGATTTGACTATTTTACCCCTCCCCATAGTTGCATTGTGGTATTTCTAGGGTTTGGGACCTTTTGTGTGATAATGTGGTTTATGGAGGCTTCGAGAGCCTTATTACGGACTTATATGGTGACCATTTGATTAGTACGATGGATGACTAAACAGACAGAGCCAACAGATCCAAAACGTTAATTTTAGGGTGGTTACGTGTTTGATCTGGTTTTATTGCTTTTAAATCTCATTTCAACCCATGATTTGGAAAGTTGTGATTTTGGATTTTGGTGGTCACCTCTGTGAAATGAAATATTTTTGAAATATGATATAGTCGTTGAGTTCAAAGCATTGGATTTAGTATGATTATATAGTTTATTTGCGTATATCAGATTTTGAATGAATTCCGGGCACCCCGCCGAAGTCTATTTTGGACTTAAAAAATCTGGTGCATGAGGTTGCTGGTGCAACCTTGACCACAAATGGTAAATTGCATATGAGGCATGTAATTTATGCCTTATACACCTGGTAACCTGATATGAGTATAAATAGTCTCTTTTGCATGATTTTTGCTCATTTTTCACCTTACCTCTTAAGGAATAAACCTTAAAATAGTGTGAGAGCTTAAAAGTGAAACTTGTTGATGCTTGGGAATCTAGATTAACATCTATTCCTCTATTCTTTTATGAATTTAAGGTGAGATTTCATCCTTTTCTTACTTTAATTCTTGATTTATTATTCAAAAATTTCAAAAACCTTATTACTTGATTTATCCCCAAAGTTCATTCCTTTTTACTTGAATAATGTTCCTAATCCTATAATTACTTATTTTTCCTCAATTCTTATTTATACCATCCTCTATTTTTTAATTTTTAATGAATTTCAAAGGTTTTACCAGTAAAGGTTAAAAATAATTTTTCTTCGATTTGAACTACGTTTTAAACTCAATTTCACTTGGATTTTCAACTATAGATTCCTAAAGTCATGGGAAATACGTTCTTGAAATAAATTTTGATTTTCCCCTTCTTACTCAAAATCCTATTTCGAGGGTCTATTTTGACCCAAACAAAAAATAGGCAATATGGGCATCGTTTGCTTTGTTTTGATGGGTAGATTTAATATTTCTTGGTTTTAGTTGATTTCGAGATTGTTTGTAAGAATTAAGGATTTAGGTTCAAAATGTAGCTGACTAATTTTGGTATTTGAGGTATGTTATGGCTTAACATCGGGTAGTTAATTTGTCTATCAAAATACATGTTAAGGGTGAGAACTAATCATGAAAAATATCATTCTATCTGTTGTTCCTATGTGGGGGACTAAATATAATGTAATTATTAAATCTATGATACTATGTGATATGTGTGACCATGTGGGGTCTTATGTGATGTTGATAGCCTTGAATACATGTGAATAATTGTATTATGTTGTTAGAAATGCCTATTGTGGTACCTTTGGTGGATTGTGATATATTAATACTTTGTTGATATATAGATCATATGGAAATTCATGTATGGTGGAAATAATGAGTGGTTGTTGGCTCACTTGGTTGTGAAATATAACACTGTGGTTGGTTGTAGAAATACATCATGTTGATTGATTGTGGAAATACTCATTATGATTGGTTGTAAGCATTGTATCATCACCCTCATGTCATCAAATGCACCATTTTACTTATTTGTTGTATTGCTTTATATATACTTATTATCATATATATCTACTTGATTTGTGTCTGTGTTATGTATGTGCTCTAGAAACTGAAAATACTAGAAGCTCTGGAAATGTTTGAAACACTGGAAATACTAGAAACATTGGAAATATTAGAAATACTGAATATTGGTATATGATATTGTATCTTATAGACTTTCTCTGAAGGATTATGACAGAGAAAAGTAATGGATATTGGTGGTATACGGGTTGACGAACCCCCTATAAATCCTGCCTTGAGAAGGCTTACCTCTTTAAGTGTATATAGGGTGATATATAGGTTGACGAACCCTTTATGGGTCCCATATCGAGAAGGCTTGCCTCCATGGGTGTATTCGAAGGTTGTACGACAACCTCATGCATCATCATCAACATCATCAGCATCATCAACATCATCAGCATCATAATCTTATTCATTACATTTGCTTTATCATGTTGATGTTGTGATTAAATTTATATGTTGACTTGTTATATGGCTACTTGCTCTGTATCCTGTTATTTATACTTGACCATCTTGTATATACATGTTATTCTTCATTCCTACTTACATCTGATACAATGTATACTTGTGTCCTATTTATTGTATTGTTGAAGTATTTTTGATATATTAGAATAGTTAGTGCAAATAGTGTGGACTATTGCCGTAGGACATTTTCTGATTGTAGGTGATGTATCCTTAGCGTGTATTTTGTATTTCTTATTTCTACTTTGCTCGACCGACCTATGATACTTACTGAGTACAAGTGGATCGTACTCACTCCTACTATACCCAACTGGTGTAGATTCAGGTGTGGGTGTGCCCCGCGTTGCTTGAATCAGGCTATTATTGAAGCTTTCAAGGTAGTTCATGATTTTTAGGACTCAAAATGTCTTCTTCTACCTTTTTCTATAAACTATGTCTTTATTTTCATTAAGTGATAGAGTTTCTACTATATTTGGATATCTTATGTTTTCTCTGGATTCAAGTTGTACTAGATACATTTTTATTCTGTTGACACCTGGTTTCAGGAGTTATGACTGCATTATTATGTTTCTTTCCACATTTATTATACTTGAAGCCTTGAAGAAGTTTTGACGACATTGGTGATAAGGTGTCATATAGGTGACGTGGTGTCAGCTACATCATCAGCCTAAGAAAGATTTTGAAGGCAACTGAAGCATTCTGACGCCATCCGTGATAGGGCATCAGACTCTTGATGCGGCATCAGCTTGGGCATCACCTATTCCGAGAATTTTATTAAGTTTTGTTATTTTATTTCCTTAATTAGGCTTTACTATAAATAGCATCTCTTAGGGTTTCTTTCACAACTTCGAAAGCGGCTTTTGACATCTTGTAACTTAGTAAAGGGGAGTTCACTTGTTTTTGACTCTCTTAACTTAGAATTCAATTTTCCATCCTTTGATTTAGTTGTGGGAAATTCTTATTGTACTTGAAGGATAAACAACTTTGAATTTCATCTTTTGTAAGTTCACTTGCTTTAAGTTATGAATTCAATCTTTGTTATCTCTTTCTATCTTATGAGCAACTAAAACCCACAACTAGGGCTATGGTATCTATGATTATCATTTCATTGATTTAATAGTTGGATTAGGGTTTGAGTGATTATGGGAACGTCTTGAAATTCTGTTTTTTTAACTTGAATCTATTGGTTGCAAACATTAGGTTATGCCTTAGGTTTTATTTGCTTCTAATAGAGAAATAGACTAGAGGTCGTGAATTATCAACAGGGACTCGGAATCTACCAACCTTCTGTTTAATAATTGATGCCGTAGCTGGATCAATCTACTTGAGATAACATCCGGTTTGAAATAGATATGTTATCTAAGTTCGAGAGAATTAGATAATAAATTGCCTGGTAAGGTCGAGAGATAAGTCAGATAGTATCATTGGCAGGGATAATCTGCTGATCCCACCTATCACGATAATCATGAACAGTTATTATTCAATGGAGATTAATAGTCATAGTGATCACAACCCTAGTTTCTCTATATCATTGATTCAAAATATTGAAATCTAAGTTTTGAGTTCTAAAATAAGTTGAAACGTTAGAATTTCTTTGATTGATAAAAACCCCTATTTTGTCTTTTCTTATTATTTATTTAAATTTAACTTATAGCTATAGTTTCGAACTAGTTTAATCGCCACTCATATTGTTCCCTGTGGATTCGATCCCGACTCCAAAGTTGGGTAAATATATTGACGACAACCGCCTTGCACTTATTTGAGGTGTAAGTTGAGCGTTATCAAAAATGGCGTTGTTGCGGGGGAACAATTTGGCGTATTGAGTTAGTTTGGAATTTGAGCTTACTTGCTTGAATTCAAACTTGTAAATATTTGTTGTGATTTCCTTTGTTCCTTGTGTTAGGTAGATTTTTGTTTATTTTTGTTTATTTCTTACTATGGCATCATGGAATGAATGTAAGTTTGATGGCTGGAAATCTTATTTGGATGATCCATGTCCATATTGTGATGGACCCCACTTTTGGAAAGATTGTTGATATGCTCCCCGGAGAGAGATGTGTGCACCATCTCCATCCTACTAGGAGTATAATTGTTCTTTATGTGGTGGTCAATATGGACATTAGAGTGATTTCTCGAATTCCCCCTCCCCCTATTGCGCTAACCGAAGTTCTAGTTCTTCTTATGAGTATGACAGGTCTTATGGTCAAGAAAAGGGAGAACGCAGCACTGCAAAGAGTGACATTGAAGCTATGCTTCAACTAATGTTAGTTCGTATAGACACAACTAATGATACCATATGTGACATACATCAATACATTAGGGCATTTAATGAGGAAAGAGAAAGGATAGAAGAGATGGATATCGAGGTCAATCATCCAAAACACTTTTCTACATTATGTGTAGATGATATCTTGTCTCTGGAATCATTTAAAATAATGAAAGAGTGTGACAATGAAGAGCAAGATTCCTATACTAATGATGATCTTGATGTTTATCAACCCTTAGAGATTTTCCAACCAACCGAGCCAACCATGAGGGATGATGCCAAGATTGAGAAAATGGTGCTAGAGGCAAAAGAAGAAAACAAGACAATCTCTTATGAAAACTCTAGCCCAATTCAAAGTGAAAGTGTTGAGAAGATGAATAAAAGTGAGTGTGTAGAGGATAGTATAAATTTTGACGTAGGATTTATTGGGCCACACTCGAAGCATTTTTCCACATTATGTTTAGATGATATCTTGTCTGTGGAATCATCTAAACTAGTGGAAGACTGTGAAGATGAGGAACAAGAACCCTATATTCTTTATTTTACACTTGATAAATAACATAAAAACACACCTCACTTTAAGGTCGAGTTGTTAACCATCTCACCCATTACTCGACTTCTTAATCTTTATACCACCTTCCTATGAGAGAGGCAAGAAGATGGACTCTAAGTTGGGGGTGAAATTCATATCCCCAAGGTGGAGGAAAAAACTGAGTTGGGTCATGCCGTGATGTTAAACTAGGCACTTCTTAGGAGGAAACCCAAGGTAATTTGTTATTTGTATTCGTATTGTGTTATTGATATCAGATCTTTGCACCCATGGTGCCATAGGTATGTTTATAAATCTCTTGTTTTGATTTGATGTGTTAGGAAAAATGCATGATATTAAGTTGAGGGTGGGGATACTTATGGATGTTGATGTCCTCCTGGGGTTTTTGTTGCCGTGCCTCTTTTCCCCAGAGTCTTGTTCCTAGTAGAACCAGCATGTTTAGTTATATTGTGTTTGTTTTGTGATGTGTTGTGGTTAACTGGAGAAAAATAAGTATCTAGAGCAGTTGACATATTTTTGTTGATTTTTAAGACTAATAAACACCTCTCCGTTGGTCTATTTTATAACTATGTGATATCCATTTATATATGGCTACTGTGAATCCTTTTATGGCATTAGTACTAGGGACATGATAGTCACTGCTAACAATTGCATGAACCGGATAGGTAGTAGCTTGTGATGCACCTTTGTGCCCTGTGTGTGTGAGATACTACTTAGTTTCTTTTGTGTGTTAAATCCCAAACTTGCCCGGTTAGTCTTACCTTGGTTGAAAGATAGGGGTTAGGGGAGGATCATAGGCCGTTTTGATTTTTAAGTCACTTTTTGCCTAAATGACCTTCCCTGTATGCATGATATCTCTTGATCCCTATTTTGAGCTTGAATTTACCATTTCTTTCTATGACACCTATCACCTTCCCGTTTAGATCATACTGAACCTGTTTTGGCCCTGGTCCTCCTTGGACACTATGCACCTAGACTTAGGTAAACAACTTAAGTTGAGGGTGGCTATCATAGGGGTGCATGATGTAAACTGGGTATGAAGAAAGGTAGAATAAAAGGAAAAGAATAAGTGAAAAAGAATAAAAAGCTGGGTGGTGTGGAAGAAGAATAAGAATGAAAAAGAAAAGCCACATCCATCCTGAATAATGTGTGATCAAGAAAAGGAGAAAAAGAAGAAAAAAGTTAATAAGTGAACCTCAAAAGTTAAGGTAGTGCTAAGGAGGCTTAGTCACTCTAAATTCCATTGAATATCATACCAGCCCTTAGCCTACATTACAAGCCGAAGAACAGACCTATTGTGATCCTAACTTACCTGTCTGGACACCTTGGTAATGAAAATAAGGGCAAGTATATGGTCTTTGACATGCATTGATTAGAATTTCTTTTTGAGAGTGAGTGTCTCTTGATCGCCCCTGCATCGATATGCTTCAGTTCATATATGAGTGAGGAGGGACTTTTTTGTTGTAAGGGCACATTGGTAGCATTGCTAGCTATTTGCTTGTTTGGGTAGTGTAACTTGTACATATGCATTGTTATTATTGCTAAATTGATGCAATATCTTGATTCCTTTGGGTCACATTGTTAATCTTCATTGATATGCACAATTGGATTTATAAGTAATTAAACGTGGAGAGTGGCATGAGTTTTGAGCTAAACTTGATAATCAACTATGATAGGTATCTTATGTGTCTCTTGGTCAAGCTTCATAGTATGGTGTTATGTAATTGCTTGAGGAAAAGCAATTATTTTAAGTTGAGGGTGTTGATATGTGAGAAAAAGCTAACACATTTAATGCTTTTTAGCTTAAAATAATTGTCAATTCTGAAGAAACTCTTGCTGTTTTGATGTGTTTGCTCACGATATTGTAGTAAAAGGATGAAGGAATAAAAACAAATAACAATGGAGAAAAAGAGTTGAAAATCTGAGCAAAAGAGAAGAAATCATGGCTGGAGACCTCCGTGATATGTCGTCAGCCTTGTGATAGCTTATCAGTATTGGCGTCAACCTTAACCAGAAACTTGAAGCCTGAGAAGAAGTTCTGATGACGTTGGTGTTAAGGCGTCAAGTTGGTGATAAGGCATCACGAAGGGCGTCAACTTAAAACAGAGAATTAAGTTCGAAGAAGAAATCTGACAACGTTGGTGATATGCCATCATATCGGTGATGCAATATCAGCTACATCATCATCCTAAGATAGATTTTGAAGGCAATTGAAGCATTCTGACGCCATCCGTGATAGGGCGTCAGACTCTTGATACGGCGTCAGCTTGGGCGTCACGTATTCCAAGAATTTTATTAAGTTTTGTTATTTTATTTCCTTAATTAGGCTTTAGTATAAATAGCATCTTTTAGGGTTTCATTCACAACTTCGGAAGAAACTTTTGACATCTTGTAACTTAGTAAAGGGAGTTCACTTATTTTTGACTCTCTTAACTTAGAATTCAATTTTTCATCCTTTGATTTAGTTATGGGAAATTCTTATTGTACTTGAGGGAGAAACAACTTTGAATTTCATCTTTTATAAGTTCACTTGCTTTAAGTTATGAATTCAATCTTTGTTATCTCTTTCTATTTTATGAGCAACTAAAACCTACAAATAGGGTTGCGGGATCTATGATTATTATTTTATTGATTTAATAGTTGGATTAGGGTTTGAGTGATTGTGGGAACGTCTTAAAATTCTGGTTTTTTTAACTTGAATCTATTGGTTGCAAATATTAGGTTATGCCTTAGATTTTATTTGCTTCTAATGGAGAAATAGACTAAAGGTTGTGAATTATCAACAGGGACTCGGAAGCTACCAACCTTCTATTTAATGATTGATACCGTAGCTGGATCAATCTACCTGAGATATCATCCAGTTGGAAATAGATATATTATCTAAGTTTGAGAGATTTAGATAATAAATTATCTGGTGAGGTCGAGAGATAAGTCAGATAGTATCATCGCCAGGGATAATCTGCTGTTCCCACCTATCACAATAATCATGAACAGTTATTATTCAATGGAGATTAATAGTCATAGTGATCACAACCCTAGTTTCTCTATATCATTGATTCAAAATATTGAAATCTAAGTTTTGAGTTCTAAAATAAGTTGAAACATTAGAATTTGTTTGATTGATAAAAATCCCTATTTTATCTTTTCTTATTATTTATTTGAATTTAACTTGTAGCTATAGTTTCGAACTAGTTTAATCGCCACTCACATTGTTCCCTGTGGATTCAACCTCGACTCTGAAGTTCGATAAATATATTGACGACAACCGCCTTACACTTATTTCAGGTGTAAGTTAAGTGTTATTAATAGCCTTTAACCAAAGAGCGAGCCTCGAGTCATGGACGAAATTGAGAGAGTGGATAAGCCCATAGATCAGCCCCATCTAAGAGAAGTGCAAGGGATTTCTTCTCTGATCCTCGTGTTGAGAAGGTTGGAGGTATGAGTTCTACTCCAGTTCCTTAGAGTTCTTCTAACTTAGTCTTAGAGGGATTGCTAATTCATCTGTTGACCCATTTTGAGGGTGCTCCTTTAAGTTCGTTTGGTATTCCCCCCAACTTCGAATATGGTACCTCCATCTATGCTAGAGTCTGTTTATGGTGTTCTTCCAGTTGTACCTACTGCAGTTTTGGGTACTCCTCAGACCCCGAGTACTATTCATCCATTAATGCTGGTACCTGAGTGTGTTGTTTCGGGATTAGGAGTTCATCCTTTATTTATATTATCCACTCAAGTAGGGTCTCGGCCATCTAGACTTATTTAGCCTCCTACTCTTCAACGAGCCATAACATAAATGATAGTGTTTGGGGATTCATTCTAGAGTATAAAGTACCAGGCATGAACACAAGTATCTATTCCTAGGGTATCTCAGGGAGGCGCCAAGAAAGTGCACCATTTTGGTAAGTTCAGAGGTCAGACTTTTTGAGGTAGATATTTTAAAGGTTCTCGTGTGTTTTCTGGTTAGGCTGTGTAGAGTGGCTGTCAGGGCAAGTTTAGAGTTTGCTATGTATGTTATGAGACTTTCTATGTGGCCAAGGGTTGTCCCTGCTATATTTTTAGGGCTACTCTTATTATAGTTGTGAGAGGTCGAGGTATTACTGAGGTTTGAGAAATAGAGGTAGCTGTAATACCCCGTATTTTTCCTAGTTTAGTTCAACTCATAGTGCGTGTATAAGAGGATTAAGACCTGAAGATTTAACTAAGTTTTGGGGACTTAGTTTTACTTTTGGCCTCCTAACTTCGATGATTTTAAAAGTGACCTTCCTAACCTTGAGATGTAAGTTTTTAAGTTATTTTATGATAATGGGTTTAAGGAGCATGTCTCGGGGAAGTTTTGAGTTTTTTGGATGAGGATTGAGGCATGTTATGATTTCGTTTTTAGAAACTCACCGCGATTGCATCGTATTGTGGTGGGTATAGAGATGAAGGGTTCATCACGTCCCGGTGGCCTCCTAAACGGCATTCTAGTTATGAATCTAAATTCCAGAGGGGGAATTTTGTCTGTCCCCCCGCCCCAATCCCTAAAAACATGGGATTAACCTTCAGTTAAGGCATTATATGCCAAAATTTCTCAATTTCTCTCAAAACAAAACCCTAACCCTTCCCCAAGTTCATCAAGTTCAAGCATCTTCCCTTCAAGAAAATCAAGAAATTATGCTTCCCAATCCAAGAACATTCAAGAATAGTTAATTCTCTTTTAAGACGAAAGCTTTAAGGTATGTGTGATGTTCATCCTTGGGCGCTTTTCACCCATGGAGTCCAAGAATCCATTTTTTTTAGTTTAAAGTTATGATTTTTACATGTTGTTATGTATTATCTAGATGAGGCTATTATGAACTTTGATTTCAAATCATGCTTACCATGTGTTTTTGTTAGAATTTGCCCGTAACATGTTTGAACGGTGATTTTTGCATGTTGCATCCTAAAACCATGATTTTAGCATTGCAATTATGTTAGTAGCACATGTTATAACTATTTTAATGCCCGTCTATGAATTCCAAGTGTTTTATGAATTGCCAAAGAGAATGATTTCCCCATTATGGTTTCGAAGCTTTTACATGCCTTTATTGTTATTTTAATTCAGTGCGGGGGGTTGTGAATACCCGAAACTTAGTTGTTTACCTAGATTTCAAAATCTTTAGAATGGTTCAGATAAACCATGAGCCTTGTCATTAAGTTTGTATCATTGCTCCATTATTGGCTCAGATAAGCTCAGTTAGTTCAGTAATCAGTGTCTTTCAGTTGGGAGTAGGATTTAGCACTGAGCGAATGTAGGACGGTGGATTTCCCATCAGTTAGGAAAAGTCATTAGTAGCAGTCTCTGTATTCTAGAACCACGTAGCTAGCGTGGGTTTTGAGGAGTCACCCCTTAGTGTAGGCTTGACTACCTCCCAGGGGTCACCCGCCAGCTTAGGCTTGACTCCGCCCAGGGATCACGTTTCAGTTTAGGATTGATACCCTAGTTCTTCAGTATCTTAGTGGATCCATACAACCATTGTTATTATCCATTGCACGGTACTGACACCCTTCTGACTAGGGTCACAGGTTGGACCCCAATCAGCTTAGAATGGGGCATGTCGATTAGATGATACCTCCCACAGTATAAGTTCAGTACTTAGTATAGAATTTAGTTCAAATTTTTTGACCAAGGGATACATATTATAAATTACTCAGTTATCAGATTTTAGTATTTTAGTCTTACAGATTATTTCAAAAATACTATATGCCGAGCCGTGCATTTGTAGTATTTCAATTTTATGCATGTGTATATAGTTATCTCATATTATTCAGCCATTCATTACTTTATTTTTAGTTAACCCATGTATTACAACCTAACCTTATCTCATATACCAGTACATTTAAAGTACTGATCACTTATTTTTCTTTGTACAATGGTGTCTTATATCATAGGTTCAGACTCTCAGTTTACAAACTAGGCCTAGACAGGATCAGTTAGCCAGCATTAGCAGTAATGGTGAGTCCTCATACTTTGAGAATGAGTTTATCTTTATTTTGTTGAGTTATCGGTTCAGTTATATAGCCAGTCGAAGTTAGTTGAGGTTTTTTCCCATCAACTCCCCAGTCAGTTAGTCTTAAAGGCTTTTGAGATATTTCAGACAGTTAGTTAGTTTATTAGTTTTATCAGTCATGTTGCACTATTTTTGTAGATATTTTTCTTAGACTTGTGACTTCAGTTATACTTTTCATTACTTAAAACCTTACGGCATTTTCAGCTATTTTCTGCAAATATCTTTATTATTAGTATATTATTCAGTGGTCACAGTAGGTAATAGCTCATGGGTTAGCTAGTGGTGACTCATGATCATAAGCACCGTTGTCATGACTAGGGGGTAGCTTTGGGTCATGAAAAGTCTTGGTATCAGAGACTATGATTTTAAAGTGTCCTAGGAAGTTTGAAAGCTACGTTGAGCAAAGTATTATGCATGTGTGTGAAGCCCGTCATATTTATGGACAAGAGTCTATAAGATGTTTTAGCAAAATTTTCCGTTCTTTCAGTATTTATCTTCTGCAAATAAGAATTTGATCTATTTAAACTCTCTTTCTAATTCACTCTTCCTTTTGTTTATAGATAATGCTTCCCAGAAAGACTAATAGAAGAAGAAATGAAAATCAGCCCATACCTCTGCCTGTTTAGGAAGATCCCTTGAATGAGCATGTCTCTCATGTCGAGTTTAGATCTGCATTTACTACTTTAGCTCAATCAGTAGTATCTCAGAACAATTAGAAGGTTGTTGTTCAAGCCAATCCAGTGGCTAATACAACTACAGCTAGGATTTGGGACTTCACCTGTATGAATCCCTCTTAGTATTTGGGATCTAAGTTTGATGAGGATCCAAAGAAATTCATCGACATAGTTTAAAAGATGACTAATATTATGGGTGTTATATCTAGTTAAAGTGTAGAGTTGGCTACTTACCAATTGCAGGATATAGCTCACACCTAGTTTAAGCAGTGAAAAGAGGATAAATGTGCAGATGTAGGGCCTATAAAGTGGGAAGAGTTTGTTACAACCTTTTTAGAAAGATTCTTTCCTTTAGATTTGAGGGAATCTAAGGTGCTAGAGTTAATTAATTTGAGGCAGGGAAGTATGAGTGTGAAGGAGTATTCGCTTAAGTTTACTCAATTGGCAAGGTATGCTCCTCACGTGGTGTTTGATAATCGATCTAGAATGAGTAAGTTCATGTCTAGTATATCTAACAGTATGGTCAAGAAGTTTAGGACGGTAATATTTATTAAGGAGATGACATATCCGGGCTTATGGTCCATGCCTAACAGATTGAGGAGCAGAAGTTTAAGGAGAAAGAGAGGGAGAACAAGAGTGCCAGAATAGGTAGCTTTAGTTTTGCTTAACTGAAGTCAGAGGGTAGTAACCATTCTCAGTTCTGATAGAAGTTTTCAGTGCCCCAACTCTATCTTTAGCTAGTGTGTCAGTGCCAAAGTTCAAAAATGACAACTAGGATAGGACGCGAGGCTCTAAGGCCCAGGGTAGTGTGAACAGTGGTCAAAATAATCCTCTTTACAAGAAATATGGTAGGAATCATCAGGGTATATGTAGAGCTGGCAGTGGTGTATATTTTGGATATGGCAAGCTAGGCCACAAGTTCAGAGAGTGTCAATTAGTTGCTCAGAAGGGAAGGAACTTACACCAATAGGGTCAGTCCAACCAGTCATTAGCTCTAGCAGGTTGCCTAACTCAGCAGGGAATTACTTCCAGTGCCACCAGTGGACAACGCCAGAATAGGGTTTATGCACTTCAGTCCCGATCATATTAGGAAAGTTCTCCTAATATGGTTACTGGTACGTTGCATGTCTTTCACCTTCATGTTTATGCTTTGTTAGACCTCGGAGCTTCGATTTCTATTGTAACTCCCTATATAGTTGTTAATTTTGGTGTCACTCCTGAGTATTTAGAAGAACCCTTCTCAGTGTCTACCCAGTAAGCAACTCTATTATAGCCAGGCAGATGTACAGGAACTTTTTGGTCATAATATCCCAGAAAGTTACCTCAATTAACCTCATGGAGTTTGAGATGATTGATTTTGATACCATTCTCAGTATGTATTGGCTCCACTCATGTTATGCTAGAGTTGATTGCAGAAATAAAATCGTTCAGCTTTAGTTTCCCAATGAACCAGTTATTGAATAGAGGGGTATTTCTTCAGTGCTTAGGGTTCAAATTGTTTCATACCTTAAGGAAAGAAAAATGATTTCCAAGGGTTATGTTTACCATCTTGTTCGAGTCAAAGACTCTAATTCTGACACCCCAAGTCTTGAGTCAGTTTTAGTAGTAAGGGAATTTCTAAATATATTCCCTGAAGATCTCCCCGGAGTTTCTCTCGAGAGGGAAATTAACTTTGGAATAGACATCCTTCTAGATACTCAGCCTATCTGTATTATTCCATACATAATGGCTCCAACAGAGCTTAGGGAGTTAATAAAATAGTTGAAAGATCTCTTAGATAAAGGATTCATTAGGCCCAGTGTTCCCCATGGGGAGCTCCAGCCCTTTTCGAAAGAAAGAAAGATAGTTCTTTCAGAATATGCATTGATTACCATTAGTTAAACAATGTGACAATCAAGAATAAGTATCCACTTTCCAGAATTAATGACTTGTTCGACCAACTTTAGGGTGCCGGTTATTTCTCCAAGATAGACCTTAGATCCAACAATTATCAGCTTAGATTCAAAGAATGTGACAATCTGAAAATAGCTTTCAGAACTCGATATAGAAACTTTGAATTCTTAGTTATGTCTTTTGGACTAACGAATGCCAGTAGCTTTCATGGACTTGATGAATCGAGTGTTCAAGTAGTACTTGGACATGTTCATCATAGTCTTCATTGATGATATTCTTGTCTACTCCCATAGTGAAAATGATCATGCAGACCATCTTATAATCCTATTACAGACTCATACAGCCCATCAGCTGTTTGCCAAATTTAGTAAGTACGAATTTTAGCTAAAGTCAGTAGCTTTCCTCAGTCATATTATTTTTGGTGATGGCATTAGAGTTGACCCTTAAAAGACCGAGTAGTGAGAAACTGGCCCAAACCTACCTCTTTATCAGATATCAAGAGTTTCTTAGGCTTGGCTAGCTATTACAGGTGGTTTGTTAAAGAGTTTTCATCTATTGCATCTCCCATGTCTCGACTGGCTCAGAAGAAAGTTAATTTTTAGTGGTCAGATTCTTGTGAGAAGAGTTTTCAGGAGTTGATGACTCGACTTACTTCAACCCCAGTTTTAACCTTGCCAGATGGTTTAGATAGGTTTGTTGTTTACTGTGATGCTTCTAGAGTTGGTTTGGGTTGTGTTTTGATGCAGAGAGGTAAGGTCATAGCTTATGCCTCTAGACAGCTTAAACCCCATGAGAAGAATTATCCTTCCCATGATCTTGAGTTAGCAGCTGTTGTCTTTACCTTAAAAATTTTGAGGCACTATTTATATGGGGTTCATATTTATGTGTTCATGGATCGCAAAAGTTTGTAGTATGTATTTTCGCTGAAAGATTTAAATCTTCATCGAAGAAGGTGGTTGGAGTTACTAAAAGATTATGATATGAGTATGTTGTATTATCTGGGCAAGTCCAATGTAGTGGAAGACACCCTTAGTAGGTTATCTATGGGTATTGTTACTCATTTCGAGAATGATAAGAGGAAGTTGGTTCAGGAGGTTCATCAGTTTACTAGATTAGGCATTCATTTGGTCGATTCAGCTGAGGGTAGTGTATGGGTTCAGAATAGCTCAGAATGTTTATTGGTTTCTGAAGTAAAGGAGAAACAGGATAGGGATTCCATTTTGGTTAAGTTAAAGGAGTCTGTTAGAGATCAGAAACTATAGGTTTACTACCAAGGGGGAGATGGCCTGTTGTGATGTTAGGGTAGGCTGTGTGTGCCGTGTGTTGATTATTTGAGACAACAAATTTTGGCAGAAGCATATGGTGCACATTATTCTATTTACCCATGATCCACTATGATGTACCATGATTTGTGGGAAATCTATTGGTGGAGTGGCATGAAGAGAGATATTACAAAGTTTGTAGCTAAGTTTCCTAACAATCAGTAGGTTAAGGTTGAGCACCAGAGGCCTAGTAGCACGATGCAGGAGTTTAGTATTTCCACTTTGAAGTGGGAAGAGGTGAACATAGACTTTATGATAGGGCTACCCCGTACACATCGTTAGTATGATTTGATATGGATTATTATCGATAGAATAACCAAATCATCTTATTTCTTCCCAGTTCATACTTCCTATTTAGTAGAGGCTTATTCCAAGCTCTATATTAGAGAGTTGGTTAGATTTCATGGGTCCCGTTGTCTATTATTTTAGATAAAGGTATTCAGTTTACCTCTCACTTTTGAAAAGCTTTTCAGAATGGTCTAGGTACCCAAGTTTATCTTAGTACCACTATTCATCCCCAAATAGATGGTTAGGCAGAGAGGACCATTTAGACACTGGAGGATATTTTGAGGGCATATGTTATTGATTTCAAGGTGGTTGGGATGATCACCTGACTTTGATCGAGTTTGCCTATAATAATAGTGATCATTCCAGTATTCAGGTGGATCCATTTGAGGCTCTCTGTAGAAGTTGGTGTTGGTCTCCTATTGGTTGGTTTGAAGTAGGTGAGCCCGCATTGATAGGGACATGTTTCGTATTTAATGCGATAGAGAAGGTTCAATTAATCAGGGAGAGGCTTAAGACAACCCAAAGCTGTCAAAAATCCTATGAAGATGTGCGTTGGAGATATCTCAAATTTGCAGTTGGAGATTTAGTCTATTTGAAAATCTTTCCCATGAAGGGAGTAAAGAGATTTGGAAAAAGGGGAAGCTTAGTCCCTAATTTGTTGGCCCTTATAGGATCTTGAGTCATTATGGAAAGCTAGCTTACGAGCTTAGGCTGACTGCAGATTTGGCATCAGGGCATCCAGTGTTCTATGTGTCCTTGTAAAAGAAGTATATTGGTGACCCAACTGTGGTTGTTCTATTAGAAAGTATAGATGTTCAAGACAAAAATTATTATGAAGAAATTCCAGTTGAAATTCTCGATCATCAGATTCGTAGACTAAGGAACAAAGAAGTTCCCTTGGTTAAAGTTCTTTGGCGAAATCAGTCCGTAGAGGGATCCACTTGGGAAGAAGAAGCTGATATGTGAACCAAGTACCCTCACCTTTTCTCCACAAACTTAGACTCAACTTAAGGTAACAGTTTTCCTTAGGTTATATCTTTTCCATTCTCAGTTTCAGCTATTTAATCGTACTCATGACATTGCATGCATTCACTGATCAGTTCAATTATGTATTATGTTTCAGCTTAGTCATGTAATCATGTTTCCAGTTATGCATGTTCAGTATGTAATCTCAGTTCCTCTGTATTCTTAGCTTAATCAGCCTTATTTGGGGAGAGATATTATAATACCCCATATTTTTCCTAGTTCAGTTCAGTCATAGTGCATGCATAAGAGTCTTAGGACCTAAAAATTTAGCTAAGTGTTGGGGACTTTTTCTTATTTTTGTCCTCCTAACTTCTATGATTTTTAAATTGACCTTCATGACCTCGAGACATAACTTTTAAAGTTATTTCATGATTAGGGGCATAAAGAGCATATCTCGGGGAAGTTTTGGATTTTTTGGTTAAGGATTGAGGCATGTTTGGATTTCATTTTCAAAACCTCACCGTGATTGCATCGCGTTGTAGTGGGTATAGTGATGAAGGGTTCATCGCATTGCAATGGCCTCCTAAACGGTCTTTTAGTTACTAATTTAAATTATAGAGGGGTTGTCTTGTCTTTTCCCATTGCCCTAATCCATAAAAATACGGGATTAACCTTCAGTGAAGACATTATAAGCCCAAATTCCTCAATTTCTCTCAAAACAAAACCCTAACCCTTCCCCAAGTTTATCAAGTTCAAGCATCTTCCCTTCAAGAAAACCAATAAATTGTGCTTCCCAATCCAAGAATGTTCAAGAATAGTTAGTTCTCTTTCAATACTAAAGCTTTAAGGTATGTGTGAAGTTCATCCATGGGCCATTTTCACCCATGGAGTCCAAGAATCTATTTTTTTAGTTTAAAGTTATGATTTTTACATGTTGTTATGAATTATCTACATGAAGCTATTATGAACTTTGATTTCAAATCATGTTTACTTTGTGTTTTTGTTGGAATTTGTCCGTGACACGTTTGAATGGTGATTTTTGCATGTTACATCCTTAAACCATGATTTTAGTATTGCAATTATGTTAGTAGCACATGTTTTAACTATTTCAATGCTCAAGTCTATGAATTCTGAGTGTTTAATGAAATGCCAAAGAGAATGATTTTGTAGAATGATTTCCCATCATGGTTTTGAAGCTTTACATACCTTTATTGTTATTTTCATTCAGTGCTGGGGGTTATGAATACCCAAAACTTATCTATTTACCTAGTTTTTAGAATCTTCAGAATGGTTTCAGATAAATCATGAGTCTTGTCATTTTGTTAGTATCATTACTCAGTTGTTGGCTCAGATAAGCTCAGTTTAGTTCAGTAATCAGTGTCGTTAAGTTGGGAGTAGGATTTAGCACCGAACGAATGCAGGACGACAACTTTCTTGTCAGTTAGGCAAAGTCGTTAGCAGTAGTCCCTGTATTTTAGAACCACCTAGCCAACATGAATTATGAGGAGTCACCCATCACTTTAGGCTCTACTATGTCGTAGGGGCCACCCGTCAGTTTAGGATTGACTCTACCCAGGGATCACCCATCAACTTAGGCTTGATACCCTATTTTTTAGTATCTTATTGGATCCATACAACCATTGTTATTACCTATAGCATGGTATTGACCCCCTTCTAATTGGGGTCACAGGTTGGACGCTAATCAACTTAGAATAGGGCACGTCAGTTAGATAATACCTCTCATAGTCGTAGTTTAGTACTTAGTACAACATTCAGTTAATATTGCTTGGCTAAGGCATATAGATTATTAGTTACTCAGTTATCAGATTTTAGTATTTCAGTTTTACAAATTATTTTAGAAACACTATATGCTTGTCCTTGCACTTGCAGTATTTCAGTTTTCATGCATGTGTATACAGTTATCTCATATTATTCAGCTCGTTATTACTTTATGTTTAGTTCATCAATGCATTGCAGCCTAACATTATCTCATATACCCGTACAGTCAAAGTACTGATCATACACTTTTCTTTATGTTATGATGTCTTATATCATCGGTTCGGATGTTCAGTTTCTCGACTGGGCCTAAACAATATTAGTTAGCCAACATTAGTAGCAGAGGTGAATTCTCATACTTCAAGGAAAAGTTTATCTTTATTTAGTTGTGTTATCAGTACAATTATATGGTCAGTCGGAGTTTGATGGGCATTTGTGCCATCAACTCCCCAGTCAATTAGTCTTAAAGGCTTTTTAGACATTTAAGATAGTTAGTTAGTTTATCAGTTATGTTGCATTATTTTTGCAAATGTTTTTCTTAGACTTGTGACATCAGTATACTTTTCAATACTTAAAACCTTATGGTATTTTCATCTATTTTTCGTAAATATCTTTATTATCTATATATTATTTAGAGCTCACAGCAGGTACCAACTCATGGGTTAGCTTGTGGTTATTTGTAACTGTAAGCACCATTGTCGCGACTAGGGGTAGCCTCGAGTCATGATAGTAGTGGAGCCCATGGTGGTGGTCATGGGGATATTCAGTCGATTGGTGGTCATGGACTGTGCTCTGATTTACTAGCCAAACCTTAGGTAGAGGCTTCTGATTCTGTGACTACTAGTATCGTCCTTGTTTTTTAGATCTGCATCTATATCATGTGAATCTAGATCGACTTTCTCCTATTTGTCTGCATATTTTCCTTTGGGTATTCATTTTGTTAGTGATCCTCTTGCCATGCCTATTTATGTATCTACCCCTATAGGAGATTCTTTAGTGTTGGATCGAGTGTACCGATCTTGTGTTGTGAATTTTTTTGATCATGTGAATTGGGTAGATTTTTTTGTGTTAGATATGTTTATTTTTGATGTTATTTTAGGTATGGATAGGTTGGCTACTTATCATGTTGTCTTAGATTATTTTGCTAAGACCGTGACTTTAGCTTCACTGGGTGTACGTAGGATAACTTATAATGGTGTGCTTTATTTTGGTCCTAAGAGGGTCATATCTTATGTTCAAGCATGTAGATTGGTTAAGAGGGGATGTTTATCTTATTTTTCTCATTTTAACGATACTAGTGTTGTTTTACATCCCTCCTTGGATTTTGTTCGTGTTGTTCATAAGTTTATGGATGTGTTTCCCTCTGAATGTGCCTAGTATGCTTCCAGATCATGATGTTGATTTTGCTATCAATGTTGAGCTGGGCACCAATACCATTTCCATTCCTCTTTATAGGATGACCTCAGTTGAGTTGAAGAAATTGAAGGATCAGTTGTAGGAATTGTTGGATAAGAGATTTATCCGACCTAGTGTATCCCCTTGAGGTGCGCCTGTCCTATTTGTGAAGAAGAAGGATAGGTGTATGAGTATGTGTATTGATTATCGTCAGTTTAAGCCGTATTAGAGGAACTAGTCTACCTAAGATTTGGAGTTGTGCATGGTTTTTTTTGCTTTAAAGTTGTAAAGTAATTATTTGTATGGAGTCCATTGTGAGGTTTTCTTAGATCATTGTAGCCTTCGGTACATCTTCACCCAATGAGATCTTAACATGAGGCAGCATCGTTGGCTTGGTTTACGTAAGGATTATGACTTAACTATTCTCTATCGTTCAGGCAAGGCTAAGGTGGTTGCAGATTGCTTGAGCTGAAAGTCAACTAACATGGGTAGCTGTAACACCCTCAAAATTTCAAGCATTTTATTTTTGGGCTTCCCATGTTTGAAATATCAATTTTTAACTTAAATTGTGTTTAGGTATGTTAATGGGGTATCTCAGTAGAGTTTTGGAATTTTTGGATAAGGTTCGCGATCATTTTTAAATTTTGAGGCTGCAAGACTCTGCGTTTTCACTGTGTCAAGAAGGGTGACCTCCGCGATAGGTGGCGTAGCATGGAGGCAGGGTGTTCTACAATAAGCAGCGTGTCACGGAGGTAAGTCTCCGTGATAGGCAGCATGCCACACTATTGTGTAAAAGTAGTGCAGTCCTTGTTTTATTTCACTTGGGGTGAAGGGCTTTTGGGTCTGTTGACCTATGTACGACCCTTAAACATAATGTAGCCTATTCCTTTCAGTTTTAAAAGATCAAATTCCCTAATTCCACTCTCAAACTCAAAACTCTAAGAAAGCATAAGGAATTCATTGTGCATCTATCTTTTGAGTCCGAATTACTTTCAAGTTCTTGTGTATCTAATCATTTTACTTTTCCCCAACTATTATTTCATCAAAAGTATGTGTTTATAAATGCACCTATATGATTTAATTATGGTTTATGAATATGGGTTTGAGGGTTTTTGAATAAATGAATGAATGTTTCTTGAATTGATTTCCATGGATTAAATACAATTGTTCATGTTTTAATTACATGTTTTGGCCCCGTGGGGGTGTATAGGTATGGGAATTGGAATGGGGGTTGAGGTATTCCCCCAAATTGGTGTTTCGTTATTAAAATTTGGTTTGGAAATTATGTTTGCTCAACCTACTTGTGTCTTTGGTTTTGAAATATGGTTTGGCATATGATTTGACTCACTTAATCACATTATTGTATTGCATAAATGGTTAAATTAACAATCTGAATTTTAAGGCCTTGTTGGCCATATTTTGCTTCAATGAAATAAAGCGGTCGAGGTATTCCCCAATTTGATTTAATGAACAAAGGGGGTTGAGGCATTCCGCCGGGTTAATGGAATTCTAATGGAATCATGATAAGCTTGAAAGTGTAGGGTATGACGATACCCACAATGTACCTTAATGTATGATTCCTTGGTAATTGAATGGGCTTATGACACTTGTTTTAAATTGGTTTTAAAGGGGGTTATGTAGATAAACCATGAAAGTATGGGTCTTAAATGACATGTACTAGAAACTCACATTTGCTAGTGTGAGGGTTGGTGTTAATGACCGTGTGCATGGTTCACACTATGGATATATTTGTATCTTGGATTAACGTGGGGTTGGGGAATTCCCTGTTCTTCCTTGATACATCAGGTTCATGCGGCTAACACACACTGGTGCACTTTTAACAGAGGGAGATGGACCCCTATAGCCCATGGGTATCTTTTATGACAATTAAGCTATATAGTCTAGGTGAATATTTTAAAGTACATGGTAAACCTTGTTCCCTATCCCAATATGTGATATATATATATATATATATATATATATGTATGTATGCATTTGATTATATACATTGGTTTGAATGATTTTTAACTATGGATCATGGCATTATTTTATCCTCTATTCTCGAGTTATATGCTAGCGCTCAACTCGCTAGTTGTCTTTGAATATTGCATCCCCACGCAATACAGTACATGAAGATACAACTAGTTTTCTTATGTAGTGATTAGGTGACTTTTGGATTGATCAAGAGTTGACTCTAAGTGGTGATCTTCTATACTTCTGAAGATGCATATTTCATGTTTTGGTTTCATGTTGTCATAGACTATTTCTTTGGACTTGTTTTGGCTATAGTCGGGGGCATGTACCAACATAGGATATCTTTAGTTTTGGTAGAGGCTTTATAGATATTGATGTGGACTTGGGTATTGTTCATTAGATTAGTTGTTGAATTCTTAGACTTACTTTAAGTCATGCTTATTTATCTAATGATATCTTTGAAATTCCACGGCTATACTTATATTATGTTCTGTTTGACAAGGCAAAAGGGGTGATATCTAATCCTCATTGGACTTGAGATATCTGTCACGGCCAGGCCCTGGTTTGGGTTATGACAAAGTTGGTATTAGAGACTAGGTTTATGGTCAATTAGGTGTCCACAAATCCATGTAAAGTAGAGTCTTTTTTATGAGTGTGTAGCGTGCCACATTTTTAAGGAAGAGGCTACAAGGCATTTAGGAATGTTTCCCTTTCTTATTGTTCTATTTCGAGCTATAGAGTCTAAGGTCTTGAATCTCTTCTAATTCTTATTTGTTTGTATTTTAGATCATGCCTCCTTGAAGATTTAATGTTCATGGAACCTCCTTTGTCACCCTTGAGGATAACATTGATGGAACCCGTCCTACTTATAAAGTATAGACCCAATCTAGGGGTCTAGTTCCTGATTGCCCTCATAGATTTCCACCGATCCCCTCTAGTTCTCCTCAGATACCTCAGGCTGATGTGTCTAATGCTGAGTTTAGTCAGTGGATTCATATGCTTGCTCAGTTGGTGGCTTCTCAGTTTGAGCGTGTTGCTTCTGTTACTCCTTTTTCTAAGGCCATAAGGATTGGCCAGTTTATGAGGTTGAGTCCTCCAACCTTTACTAGTTATAAGGTTGAGGAGGATCCTTAAGGGTTCAAAGATGAGATAGAGAAAATATTTAGAGTGATGTATGATTCTTACTTTGAAGGTATTGAGTTTACCGCATACCAATTGAATGATGTGGCATATCAGTGGTATGAAGAATGGGAGCAGTCGAGGGGAGATAATGTTGAACCAGCTATATTGGATGATTTCTCTAGTATTTTACTTGATTACTTGTTTTCTTAGGAGTTAAGAGAGGTAAGGTTGAGGAATTCATGAACTTGAAACAAGGAAGAATGACTGTGAAAGAGTATATCTTGAAATTTCACCAGTTGTCTTGCTATGCTCTAGAGTTGGTGTCTTCTATGTAGGGAAAGATGAGGAAGTTTGCTTCTGGTTTGTCTAGGGAGTTGGTGTTGGATTGAAAGACTGCCTTATTGAATAAAGACATGGATATTTCTAGACTTGTGGTATACATGCAATAGGATGAGGATGAAAAGAAGAAGCAAGGTGAAATAGGGGAGAGGCAAAGTAAGAAATTCAGGTATTTTGAGCAAGGAAGAGTCTATTAGAATAGTGGTAGAGATGTAGGGCAGTGGTCTAAGAAGAAGAATTGAGGGAATTCATACTCTATGGCTAGTGCTCCCTATACTAAGCCATTAGGTGATTGCCATTTTCAGAGCAACAGTGGGTTTAAGACACAATGATACCAATCTCAGATCCATGAGGCTCAGTTTTCTCCATCATATCCCTCGTGTCATTTGTGGATAGTTGTACCATGGTTTCTGTGATGAGTGGAGAAATAATTATTTCAGATGTGACTAGCCTTATCATATCTAGAGGAACTATCCTTCAGGTGATGTTGCTACGGGGGCTAGTAAGGTTGTTGTTGCTACTTCTTCAGCTCCTATACGTAAGGATGCTACTTCTAGCACCGGCACAGGCCAGAACCATCTGTATACCCTTACTACTCGTCAGAACTCTTAGGCATCTCTTGGTATGTTACAACTCTTTTCTCATGATGTGTATTGTCTGGTTGAGCCTAGGTCTACCCTTTTCTATGTGACCCCTTATTCGTCTCTTTATTTTGGTTTTGATCCTGAGTGTATTCTCGATCCCTTTTTTATATCTACCCCGACGGGTGACTCTATTATGTCTAGAAGGGTTTATATGGGATGTGTGGTATCTCTCTGTTGTAAGGACACTTAAGTAGATCTGATAGAGTTGGGCATGCTAGATTTTGATGTTATCTTGCGAATGGATTGGCTACACTCGTGCTATGAGTCTCTTGATTATAGGACCCGAACGGTAAGTTTCTAATTCCAAAATAAACCTCTGAGTGTGTGGGAAGGTAGTTTCGTAGTGCCTAAGAGAAGGTTTATTTCATATCTTAGAGCTCAAAATTGATTTTGAAAGGGTGTTTGTATCATCTAGTTTGGGTTATGGATTTTAACTCTGAAAGTCCTTCTTTATAGTTTGTTCTTGTATAAATGAGTTTCCCAAAGTGTTCCCTAATGACCTTCCTGGTATTCCTCCCATTAGGGAAATAAACTTTAGAAATGATCTTGTTTCGAACACTCATTCTATATCCATCCCTCCTTAAAGGATAGCTCCGACTGAGTTGAATGAACTTAAGAAGCAGTAGAAAGATCTTCTTGATAAGGGTTTTATATACCCTAGTGTGTCTCCATGGAGTGCTCCTATTTTTTTCATGCGAAAGAAGAATGGTTTCCATCTAATCTGTATAGATTACCATCAGTTGAATAAGGTGACTGTGAAGCATAAGTATCATTTTCCTAGGATTGTTGACCTATTTAACAAGCTTCAGGGTGCTAGATGTTTTTCTAAGATTGATCTTCGATCGAGTTATCATCAGTTGAAGATTAGGGAATGGATATCCCTAAGACTACTTTTCGTACCTGGCATAGTAATTATGAGTTCCTAGTCATGTTTTTTGGGATGAATAATGCCCCGACGCCATTTATGGATCTTATGAATTGAGTATTCCCTCAATTCCTGGATCTGTTCATCATTGTGTTTATTGATGATATTCTGGTGTATTCCAAGAGTGTGGAGGATCATGCTAATCACCTCCGTATAATGTTACAGACCCTTAAGGGACAGTGTTTGTATGCTAAGTTTTCTAAGTATGAGTTCCTATTTAAGGTTGTGACCTTTCTAGGACATGTCATTTCTAGTGAAGAGATCATGATGGATCCACAAAAAGTTTTGATAGTTAAGAAAAGGTCTAGAACTATGAATCTAATTGATATTCAGAGCTTCTTGGGTTGAGCCAGGTATTCTAGGAGGTTTTTGGAGAGTTTCTCTTCAATTGCTGCTTCGTTAACTAAGAAGACCTAGAAGAAGGTGAAGTTTTAAGGTCTGAGGCTTATAAGGGTAGTTTTGAGTAGTTAAAGGATAGTTTGACTTTTGCTCTGGTCTTTACCCTTTCTGAGGGTACTGATGGGTTTGTTGTTTACTGTGATGCATCCCATGTGGGACTAGATTGTATGTTGATGAAACATGGCAAGGGTGTGGCCTATGCTTCTAGGCAGTTGAAAGTTCATGAGAAGAATTATCCAACTCATGATTTGGAGTTGTTGGTTGTAGTGATTTTTTTGAAGATCTGGCATCACTATTTGTATGGGGTTCATGTTGACATCTTCTCAGATCATAAGATTATTCAATATGTGTTCACCTTGAAGGAGTTGAATATCAGGCAAAGGATATGGTTTGAATTGCTCAAGGATTTCTACATGAGTCTTCACTATCATCTATCTAAAGCTAATATGGTTGCTGATGCTCTTAGCAGGTGGATAAAGAGAATTAATATTTGGTGAAGGATATACACTAGTTAGCTAATCTAGGTATTCATTTTTTTGGACTATGAGGATGGAGGTATGATTGTGCAAGAGGTGTTGAATCATATTTTGGTGCTGAGGTGAAGGAGAAGAAAGTTTTGGACCCTATCATGGTGCAGATTAAGGATTATATGGGTCAGCTGAAACTAATGGCTTTTGAGACTTGTGGTGATAGTATTTTGAGGTACCAAGGTAGACTGTGTATTCCTGATATTGATGGATTACGAGAAAGGATCTTGGCTGAGGCTCATAAGTTAAGGTATACGGTTCATCTTGGTTCAACAATGATGTATCATGACTTGAAGGAGATTTTTTAGTGGAGCAACATGAAGAGAGATGTGGCCAATTTTATGGCTAAGTGTATGGTTTGTCAACATGTGAAGGTTGAGCATTTAAGGCCTGACGATATGTCTCAAGAGATTAAGTTTCCCATTTAGAAGTGGAAAATAATTAATATGGATTTCATTACCGATCTTCCATGGTCTTGTAGTCAGTTTGATTTGATTTGGGTCATCGTGGATAGGATGAGTAAGTCTGCTCACTTTTTGCCATTAAGGACTGATTATTCTGCTGAGGATTATGCAAAGTTGTTCATTTAGGAAATCATTAAATTGCATGTTGCTCCTGTTTCTATCATTTCAGGCAGAGGTATGCAGTTCTCATCTCACGTTTGACATTTTTCTAGAGAGATTTGGGGACTAAGGTGAACCTTAGCACCGCTTTCTACCCTCAGACGGATAGACAAGCAGAGAGAACTATTCAAACTTTGGAGGATATGCTAAGGTCATGTGTGATTGCCTTTAGTGGTAGTTGGGCTGATCATTTTTCTCTTATAAAGTTTGCATATAATAACAACTATCATTCTAGCTGTAATGCCCCGCAATTGGTACCCGGAACGCTACTCGATGTTCATGACCCCAAAGACCACAAGCTAACCCATGACTGATATCTGTACCTGAACACTGCATAATATACTGTATAAATGTGGAAATAGTAGGCTAAAACATGCTATAAGGTTCAAAACTGATAAACATCAGATAAAACCATATCTGAATAATGTGGTACGACAATACCAAAACTGAAACAATGTCTGAAAATATCTAGTTTGAAAACACTATAGTCAGAAAGCCTCTAAACTGTCTGAATAAGGAGTTGATGGGGCATGTCCCCAAATAACTCCAACTACTGAAATAAACTAAGTAATGAAGAAATAAAGTAATGATCATGTCCTCGAAGGATGAGGACTCACTGCTAACTCTGACTTCTGAAACTAAAATTCTACTAATGCTCTGGAGCTCATGCTTCTGAACCTATGGTATAAAACACCATAGTGAAAATGCGTCAGTACGTTTGAATGTACTGGTATGCAAGTTAGGTAGGCTAAATACAAAGGGTTCAAATTCATGAACATTGCTAACTGACTGAATAACATGAATGTGAGAATACATGCATGAATAAGTGACTGTGATTGAATTTGTGATGGTTCTAACTACTGAGTCTGATTACTATAGCATGAGTCACTGATAACTAATATAACTGATACTGAGTGACTGTATCTGACACTCTAGATTCTGATAGAACTAACTGAGTTCCACACTGTTCTGAGTTGATTATATCTGAAAGTCCTAAAATTCTGAAGAACTATCTGAGTTCTATTACTGCGACTGAGTTTGAAACTGTAACTGTGGGAAGTACTCATCTAATCGACATGCCTCTAATAAATCAATATAACTAGGTTGGGGTCCAATCTGTAACCCCAATTGGAAGGGTGTCAATACCGTGCCACTGGTAAAGACAAGCTGTGGGTGACCCTCAACTGACAGTGTCCCTAAAAAATAATGATGGGACCCTCATATGACAGTGTTTATCCACCTCATCAACCCTCATCTGTCAGTGTTAATATCTTAACCTATGCTGGCAACATAGTTCTGGAATGCAAGGATTACTCTAAGGATCACACCCCCAACTGTCTGTACGTGTCCTCATCCTTGGGTTCACTCGGTGCTAAATCCTACTCCCATCTGAATAGACGTTGAACATGATTAACTGAACTGAACTGTACTGAGTTCATTGAGTTTTGTTGAATGATGGAATACTACTGAGATTACTGAAGCACTGAGCTTTCTGAGATTACTGGGAATACCGAGTTTACTGAATTTTCCTGAGTCGTATCACTGACTGAATTCTACTGAATATGGCTTGACTGAGGATATAGGGAAAACATGACACTGGCTCTAGGAATACAACTAAATTATTGGGTATTAGATAATCCTAGGACTCGATAACATAATATGTAAATCATGACACAAGCCTAAAAGCCCAACAACGGCTATATACTCACAATTCATACATTAAGACATTTCAACGAACACTTGGGGTGTATCACTTGTACATGAATGGGGAATACATATTTGCATACTATATCATGGCATTAATTCATTCCCATGGACAATTTATCAAACACTTGCACATAAACAAATCATGGCATGACTTCTTCTCTTATTAGTTCACATAGGCAATTCATCAAGCACATGAACATAGTATATGTAGACAGCATTGCACAACAAGTAAACATCATGATTCAATTCTAATTTCACAATTCAAGGGTTTAATCATGGGTTCACATGAATCTACTCATATAATAACTAATTCCACATAAAATTTATCACCAAACATGGATTAGAATTCAATTGGTCATTATAAATATTAACAAAAGAAAATCCAACATGGGATTCATAAAAATCCATATACTTGAACTTTGAAAAAGAGATTCTTGAGATTCATGGGTGAAAGGAACCCTGAATCAACACTTGACATACCTTGATTGTAAGTTTCTTGAAGTTCTTGGAGAGATTCTCGGAATTCGCTTTGATTTCTTGAAAGCTAGGGTTTTGTTTCTTGGGAGAGAATGTTCTTGATTTTGGGAAACAAAGTGAGTAAATAATGATTTAAAACGTTTTAGAGATTAAATCCCACAGCTGGACGTATTAAAACCTTGGAAAAAGACCAATTTATCCCTGGATAAAATATTTATTTTTCATCAAAATTTCTCGATTTGGCAGGCTGGCGCGACGTGGCGCTATCACGCCATGTCTGTGGAATTTGACAACTGGAAAATTGGGAGATGGTCTGACGTGGAGCTATCGCGTTGCCACTTTGTTTACGACCTAGAAGTTTGTCACAATGCGGAGCATCGTGGAGGTTCACTGGAAAAAGGACAATTGGGTTTTAGGAGCCCTCCACGATGCGGTGTAATCACGGAGTCTTACTGAAAATTGACAAATGTCATTTTGGCTTATGGCATGATGTACCACTGTCAGAAATGACGGTGTTTTATGACAGGAACTTTAAATCGTCATAACTTCTTACCCAGTTACCAAATTTAGGCAAATTTGGTATCAATGGAAAGCTTATTCAATTTTCCGCACAACGAAAAGTGAAAATCTTTCAAATTCCACATATATAAAAGTATATTCATCTTTAAAGCATGTCTTTGACATCTTTGAGATGAATTTAAGCTAGATAGAAGTACGGGTTATTACAATATCTCCCCCTTAGGAACATTCGTCCTCGAGTGAAACTGATTGAGATGGGAGAAATGATAGACTGAAGCACATGCTGAACATGAACAATTGAAACATGATTTCATGACTGATATAACTGATAAGCTGAATATATTATGTTGAATATGCATATATAATGCATGAATAATGAATTTATGGCTGCATGACTGAATTAATGATAAGATGAGTTTCTCATCAAACTGAACATGTATATCTGATGCATTAATACATGACTGAACTGACACATGAATACATGACTGACTATGCAATGGTAATTGATACCATGTTGATAATGGAATTCTGAACATGAACTGGACACCAAGTTGTAACTGAAGTCTGAACATGAAACTGAAAGGCCTAAGGAAAGCTGTTACCTTGGACTGAGTCAGAATTAGCAGAGAAGAGGTGAGAATACTTGGTACGCATGTTTTCTTCTGCTTCTCAAGTAGCTCCCTCAACGGACTGATTCCACCAAAGGACTTTGACTAGAGGGACTCCTTTGTTCCTTAGTCTGCGAGTCTGATAGTCAAGAATTTTGACCAGAATCTCTTTAAAAGAGAGGTTGTTTTGAATATCTATGCTCTGAATAGGGACTACAACTATTGGGTCACCTATGCACTTCTTGAGAAAAGAGAGATGGAAGATTAGATGAACTGAGGCTAGATCTGAAGGCAATTCAATCTCATAAGCTACTTTACCGAAGCGACTGAGAATTTTGAAGGGACTGATATATCGAGGACTGAGCTTTCCCTTCTTGCCGAATATCTTTACTCACTTTATAGAAGAGATCTTTAGATAATCATAGTCACCAATCTTGAACTCGAGATCTTTTCTGCGCACATTTGCATAAGACTTCTATCGGCTCTGAGTAGCCCGATGTCTTTCTCTGATCAACTGGACTTTTTATAACACATCGAATACTAAGTCAGGCCTTATAACTGAGGCCTCACTAACTTCAAATCAACCGACTGGAGATCTGCACCTCCTACCATAAAGAGCTTCGAATGGAGCCATCTTAATACTGGAATGATAGCAGTTGTTGTCTGCAAACTCAATCTAAGAAAAGTGGTCATCCCAACTACCCTTAAAATCAATTGCAGATGCTCGCATCATATCTTCTAAAGTCTGAATGGTCCTTTCTGCTTGACCATCTATTTGAGGATGGAAGGTTGTACTGAGATGAACTTGGGTACCAAGACCCTTTTGGAATGTTTTCCAAAAATAAGAGGTGAACTGGGTACCTCTATCTGAGATAATAGATAATGGAACATCGTGCAATCTAACCAACTCTCTAATGTAGAGTTTGGTATAATCCTCGGCTGAATTAGAGGTATGGTATGGAAGGAAATGGGCTGATTTGGTCATTCTATCTACAATTACCCAAACTGAATTATACTGATGACGAGTACAAGGCAAACCCATCACAAATTCCATGTTCACTTCTTCCCACTTCCAAGTAGAAATATTGAACTCTTGCATGGACCCACTAGGCTTCTGATGCTCTATCTTAACCTGCTAACATGTAGAGCACTTAGCCATAAAGTTGGTCACATATCTCTTCATCCCACTCCACCAATAGCTCTTCTGCAAGTTGAGGTACCTCTTTCTAGCCCCTAGATGAATAGAGTAACACACACCATGCACTTCTGCAAGAATTTACTGCCTCAAGTCATCTACACCTAGAACACACAGACGACCCTAACAATGCAATACACCATCTTCCCTTAAGAGAAAACCTCAACCTTCTGATCCTTGACTGACTCTTTCAACTTTACTAGACTGGGAGCTCTATCTGGCTTTATTTTACCAAAAAAAACTAGAGATAATTCTGAACTACTCTAAACCTATATATCACCCTCCTCTGTATCAATTAAGCGAACACCTATTCTGGCAAGATAATGGACTTCTTGAGCTAAATTCTTCTTACTGTCCTCAACATGAGCAACACTACCTATAAATAGTCTACTGAGAACGTCGACCACTATGTTGGCCTTGCTCGAATGATAAAAAGACACTCATGTCATAATATTTCAAGAGCTCCAACCACCTTATCTGAAGAAGATTGAGATCTTTCTGAGAAATGACATACTGAAGACTCTTATGATCTGTTAACACATCTATATGAACTCCGTATAGATAATGCCTCTAAATCTTTAAGGCAAAAACTATGGCTGCTAACTCAAGATCATGAGTAGGATAATTCTTCTCATAGGGTTTAATCTTTCTGGAGGCGTAGGCTATGACCTTACTATGCTGCATGAGGACACAATCCAAACCTACTCTGGATGCATCAGAATACACTATGAACCCATCTGAACCATTTAAAAGAGCCAAAACTTGAGTTGAGGTGAGTCGAGTCTTCAAATCCTGAAAATTCTTCTCGTAAGGATCTGACCACTGAAACTGGACTTTCTTGTGGGTCAATCTGGACATAGGGGATGCAATAGAATAAAATCCCTCAAAAAATAGTCTGTAATAGCTAGACAAACCTAAGAAACTGTTGACATCTGATGGATAGACAGGTCTAGGCCAGTTTCTTACTGCTTTGACCTTTTGAGGATCTACTCTAATACCATCATTGAAAATGATATGACCAAGGAATGCTACTAACCTTAGCCAAAATTCGCACCAAGGAATACATAATTGCACACTATATGTGGCATTAATACATTCTCATGGACAATTTATCAAACACTTGCACATAAACTAATCCTTGCATGATTTCTTTTATTATTAGTTCACATAGGCAATTCATCAAGCACATAATAAACATAGTATATTTAGACAACATTACAGAACAAGTAGACATCATGATTCAATTCTAATTTCATAATTCAAGGGTTTAATCATGGGTGCACATGAATCTACTCATATAATAACTAATTCCACATAAAATTTATCACCAAACATGGATTGGAATTCAATTGGTCACTATCAACATGAACAAAAGCAAACCCAACATGGGATTCATAAAAATCCATATACTTGAAGTTTAAAAAAGTGATTCTTGAGCTTCATGGGTGAAAGGGACCCATGAATCAACACTTGACATACCTTGATTGTAAGTTTCTTGAAGTTCTTGGAGTGATTCTCGGAATTGGCTTTGATTTCTTAAAAGCTAGGGTTTTATTTCTTGGAAGAGAATATTCTTGATTTGGGGAAGAAAGTGAGTAAATACTGATTAGAAACATTTTTGGGGATTACATCCCGCACCTGGATGTGTTAAAACCTTGGGAAAAAACCAATTTATCCCTGGATAAAATATTTTTTTTTGTCAAAATTTCCCGATTTGGCAGGCTGGCGCGATGCGGCGCCATCACACCGTGCCTCTGGAATTTGACAACTGGGAAATTGGGAGATGGCGCGATGTGGAGCTATCTTATTTCCACTTTTTTTGTGACCTGAAAGTTTGGCACGACGCAGAGACATCATAGAGGTTCACTGGAAAAAGGATAATTGGGATTTAGGAGCCCTTCGCGACACGATGTAATTGTGGAGTCTTACTGGAAACTGAAAAACATCATATTAGCTTATGGAGCAACGCACCACTGGCTGAAATGACTGTGTTTAATGACTAAAACTTTAAATTGCCATAACTTCTTACCCGGTTATCGGATTTAGGTGAATTTGGTATCGATGAAAGCTTATTCAATTTCCTACACAACAAAAAGTGAAAATATTGAAAAATCCATATATATAATAGTGTATTCATATTTATAGTATATCTTTGACATCTTTGGGATGAATTTAAGCTAGGTAGAAGTACAAGGTATTACACTAGCATTCAGATGGATCCATTCAAGGCTTTGTATGGTATGAGATGTTGTTCTCCTATCAGGTGGTTTGAAGTTGGTAAGTCTATGTTTTTTGTCCTCGACTTGGTTCACCAAGATACGGAGAAGGTGAAGGTAATTACAGATAAGCTTAAGAGATCCCAAAGTTTCCAAAAATCCTAGATTGATGTGAGGCAAAGGGTGGATTTGATGTTTGTTATTAGGTATTCTTTAACGTGTCTCCCATGAAAAGAGTAATGTGATTTGTGAAGAAGGGGAAGATCTGGCCCCATTGTTGGGCATTATTTGATTTAGAAGAGAGTGGGGAATGTTGCCTACCTACAAGTTTGGGTTCTATTTACCTGTGTTTCATGTGTTTATGTTAAAAAAATGTGTGGATGATCTTTCCTTGGTCATACCTATTGAGAGTGTTGGCACGTTGGATTCCTTGTCATATGAGGAGGTCTTGGTGGAAATTTGGATAGAAAAGTTTGTAGATAAATGACTAAAGATGTAGATTAAGTAAAAGTCCTCTAGAGATACCAAAAGTGGAAGAAACTACTTGTGAAGCAAAAGAGGATATGAAGGCTAAGTACCCATTCTTGTTCCATGTGTTAGATAAAGGTGCTTAAGGTATGAGTTTCATTTCCCTCTTGTTACGTTTTGAGTTACCATTTTATTTTAGGGTATTCTTTCTATTCTCGGGCTAAAAATGTCATAACTCATCATTTGGGGATGAATGATCTTAGGGGGGGGGGGGGGGATAATTTAACACACTCAAAATTTTGAGCATTTTATTTTTGTCCTTCCCGTGTTCAAAACATTAATTTTCAACTTAAATTGGGGTTTAAAGTCAAGCCCTAAGATTTTTGGAGTTTTGAGAAATTAATCAAGAAATTACTAAGAAAAGGGTGAATTCTTACCTTAAACTCGTGATAAAATCAAGAGATGTTAATCTAGCTATCCAAGATCCTACAATCTTCACTTTGAAGCTCCTACACTATTTTAGGATTTAACTCTCAATAGGCGTGATGAAAATGAGCAAAATGGGCCAAAAAGAGGTGGAAAATCTGCTATTTATTGCAGATTTTTCTGCATTATCTGTTTTTTTGGTCGATCGAACTTCGATGCGGTGCCCGAGATTCGTTCAGAGTCCGATACATGCAACAAACTATGAATCCATACTAAATTTGACATTCCTGACGTGATGGCGATATCAGATTTTTTTAAAAACTATCGTTTTTACAAAATTGATCCCCAAAACTCAAAATCACAATTTTTTAAATTGAGGATTGAAATAAGATTTAAAAGCCATAAAATCATACCAAATATGCTAACACCCTAAAATCAACATTCCAGATCTGCTGGTAAAGTCATATTTTCCATCTGAGTTCATTTCGATCAAGTGTGGATCCCACACCCATGTTTTCAATTTTTTAACTTTTCGATCAATAGTTCGAAATGAGCTCGGGTGCATCTGGACACGAACCAAAGATCTATCTAGCCTAAAATTGATATTTCAGAGCTGATAGCAGTCCGTTTGATCATCCATTGCACAGATCAAAAGATATCTCCATAAGTTTAAAATAAGGTTCCTGCAGCCATCAAAAACCATAATATCGCATAAATGGTATCAAAATGCATCAAAAATCATGACAATCACTCCCACAACCCAGAAATACCATAATACAACTGCAAAGAGGGTTAAAATAGTCAAATCATACAAAATCATAAATTTCACATATTTCATCAAATTTTTAGGTCGTTATAGTCATACACATCACATAATATCTCAATTTTGATAATTATATCACATATGGGCCCCCACACAGGCACAACATATATATAGCCATTTTTTATGATTAGTTCCCACCCTTAACATGCATTTTGTACCATCATTGACTACCTAACTTAGTTTAAAAAAGTTAAGCCATAACATACCTCGAATGGGGAAATCGGTCCACTACACTTTGAACCCACGACCTTAGTTTCCTCAAACGATCCTAAACTCCTCTAAAAATATCAAATATTAAATCTACATATCAAAACAAAACCAACGATACCCATAATGACTACTTTTGATTCAGGGTCAAAACGAACCCCTAAAAAAGACGGGCAAAATCATAACCTTTCTTCAAAAATGTGTTCCCCATATATTTAGGAATCTAAAGTTGAAAATCCAAGTCAACTTGAGTAAAAATGAGGTTCAAATCGAAGAAAATTATTTTAAGCTTTATCGGGTAAAATCTTTGAAATCCGTGTAAAAATGAAGAATTGGAGTTGTTTTGAAGGTTAAATTGATGAAAAACTAGTAATTATAAGATAAAAATATTATTCAAGTGAAAAGGAGTGAAATTGGGGTTTAAAATCAAGTCCTAAGATTTTTGAGATTTTGAGAAATTAATCAAGAAATTACTAAGAAAAAGTGAATTCTTACCTTAAATCTGTAATGGAATCAAGAAACAGATGTTAATCTAGCTATCCAAATTCTCAAAAACTTCACTTTTAAGATCCCACACTATTTTAGGATTTAACTCTCAAGAGACAAGATGAAAAATGAACAAAATAGGCCAAAAGGGAAAAAATTGCTATATATAGTAGATTTTTCTGCTATAGCAGCGGTTTTATTTTAAGGTCCAACTTGAACTTTGATGGGGTGCCCAAAATTCTTTCAGAGTCCGATATATAAAAACGAACTATGTAACTATACTAAATTCAATGTTCCGGACGCGTTGGCGAAGTTGGATTTTTGGAAAAATATCATTTTCAAAAAGTTGACCCCCAAAATTCGAAATCTCAATTTTCCAAATCGAAGTCGAAATGAAATTTAAAAGCCATAAAATTACACCAAAAATGTTACCACTCTCGACATTTTGGATATGCTTGAGACCTTGGATGGTGGGTCCCACACCCATATTTTTAATTTTCTAACTTTTCTTTCAATAGATCGAAATGAGCTCGGGTACACAGAGACCCGAACCAAAGGTCTCTACCTAGCCTAAAATTGATATTCTAGAGCTGTTGGAGCAGTTCGTTCAGCCATATATTGCACGGGTCAAAAGTTATCCACATAAATCCAAAATAAGGCTCTTGAAGCCATCAAAAACCATGATGTCGCATAAATGGTACCAAAATGCATCGGGAACCATGCCAATCACTCCCACACTCCAGAAATATCATAATGCAACTACAGG